>NC_056603.1:33710181-33714421 GCF_018340385.1 Cyprinus carpio
GACAGATATCAAGCTTGTCAGGGAAGCTGTGAGCAGGTTGTGTAAGTTGTGCAGAAGAGCAGCTGAGTGATCCTCATTCATTACCTGAGAACATCTCTATAATGTGTTGATTGTCTGGAAAACGGCTATTCACTGAGTAAGGGTTCTTCATCTTCATTCTCTAAAGCGTCTGGAGAGATCACAACAGTTTAAAAAAGTTAAATTATGCCAAAACTGCATGTTGATAAGATGATAAATGAACAGACCTATTCTGCAATAACCGTATTAGCCAGCGATCTGCTGACTGCTCACCCATTTTTCTTGTGACTGCGCTTCACTTGATTGTTGTTTTCACTGAGGTTGGCGTACGATATTTCAGGTAGCGATCGTCACCGCGATCCGGTTTCAAAGTGTTTTTATCTTATATTAATAATTGCACCCTGGTTCCGGCTGTTCAAGAAAAAATTCTTCGTTTTCTTTGACAGAACAGGGAAAACTGAGGCTTGCGGCAGCTGTTTCATTGGAATGACTTCTTTCAAGATGTCTAGCGATCTTGCCTTGTGCCTTTTCACGAACAGAGACACGGTACTGGTTTCTTGTTCCACGTAACTTTGCCTTCAGGACCTACGCTGACTCTTGTTTTGATTGTCATTTTTCTTGGTCTTTTTTGCTTTGCCTTCTTTCTTGGACTTTTTTGCTTTGCCTTCTTGACTTCTTTAGATGAATGAAATGTTGTGTCTTTTACAGTCTTTCGAATGGTCTTTTCAAGCTGGGACTCTTCTGAATGAAGGTCCTCATCATCAGTGGCTCCTCCACTGGAAGTAACAAAGAACTGAGCCTTTGTTCTCAAACCAGATCACTTTCAGTCCTTGTTGTCTGGTTCGATTGCGCCTATTAACAACAACAATTCCGACATTCACAATCCTGTCATTTAGGAAAGAACACAATGGTTAAAAAATCTATATTGGTTGCAAATAAAATATCCTCCATTATTCAAAACATCAAACATCCTCCTTAGGGTGATCACATTTGCTATACTATTGATAGCAGCAGCTTTTATAATAGTAAAATATGTCACAATACCAGAACAACTTGGGAACAATACAAGAACATCCAGCAATGACACAGACCAAGCAGCCTCATTTTAAGGATGATTGTATATATTGACGTGCAATTGTTGTACAAAACTGACTGATAGATGCCCCTGTAGTTATTGTTGAGATCTGTTTTTTCTTAATTGCTAAGTTACAACAGCTGACATCACGGAAGAAGCGTGGTTCCCAGTAGGGATGCACCGAATTTGTTCGGCAACCGAATTAACCGATTGACCAAAAAGACTGAATAAATTGTTTGTACGAACATGACGCGGCCGATCAAATAGAGGTGCGGACCAATGCAGCCAAACATGTGGCAGTGTGAAGCATTTAAAACTGTTCGAATAAGACACAAATCATTCAAGCACCGACAGCGAGAGACTTTTAGGTCAGGGTAATTCTGGCAAACTGTTTTACCAATCACCTTTCGCAATTGGCAAAGCAAACTGCTGGGTACCCCACTACCAACACGCTATGGGTAACTGCCAGCACCTTGATCCTTTCTTTTTCCCCGCACGATACCATAGACAGTACGAGGTGAGAAAGGCTAAGGCAGGAGGGCAACCGTTACAACATTTCAAAGTAACGTTCATCAAACAGTATTTAGTAGAAAGTTTCAGGTCAATAGTTATGGTTATAGCAGAATCCCGTGTTAAAGTAAGCGCAAAAATCATTACAAGCACCGACAGTGAGAGACTGTTTAGGTCAGGGTATATTCTGGCAAACTGTTTACCAATCACGTTTCGCAATCGGCAAAGCAAACTGTGGTACACGCCACTACCAACACGCGATGAGTAACTCGCAGGCACATTGATCCTTTCTGTTTTCCCATCACGATACCATAGACAGTACGAGGTTGAGAAGTAGAAGGCAGGGCAACAGTTAAAACATTTTAAAGTAAAAGTTCATGCAAACAGATATCTACATACAGGTGTCGATTGTAAATATTCCGCGGTGGGGTTTGGGTATTTGGGGTGTGGTCCCTTACTAATTTTACACCGGAACATCAAATCTTGCTAAAAATTTTTTAGTTAATTAAAATTTGCCTTATAAAACAAACTAGTATGTTTAACGTTTTTTCTGAAAGGTAGAAATTTGGGTCAGTACTGCCCCCTTTTAATTAAACATATTTTGGCTTGATTTTTTTTGTTGCTGTCCCCGCTTGGCTGGTTTTGGACTGTCTGGATAAATAAAGGTGTAAATCCCTGTGGGTTGGCAGCACATCCTTTTTATTAATTTATTATTGATCATTCAAATCAACGATTCACAATCAAAACGGGCTAATTCAACTAGCAAGAAACAGTGAATGACCGTGAACTCCTGGTCTCTCGCTATGATTCGTCTCAAAAACAGATTCATTCAAGTGAATGAAACACTGCGTGTTGCTCTAACACGTGTTGTATAAAAATTATTAGCATATTTTATGGTGCTGATATTCAGAAAAGTACATTGCTTGTGCAATGAATATAAAAACACAAAAACTCATACATAAGTATTTTTTTTCTTTTTCATTGCTTGAATTATATATGTGGCCTTCTAACTGCATTCTAAAATGGGCCTTCATAGCGCAGTGAATGCTTCTTGGACTCTTAAGATGTGTTTTTTTGATCGATGTGTGTTTTGTTTGTTTTTTGCAAAAGTCTAGGTCTCAGTCCCCTCACACTCATACACATACAGCACAATTGCATTATGTAAGAGGAATGTCTTGGTAACACTTTTATAATAACGTTCTGTTATAAGTCATTTATATAAATTATTAGTTAATGATGAACTAATCATTTACAAAACACATGACCTCTACATTCATACAATTATTAATAGTAATAAGTTAACATTTTAGTAATGTTGTATGCCACTCCAGTTATAAGTCCCCTTATAAGTTATTAGTGTAATTGATGACACGTAATCATTTATAAAACATGATTATATGTTTCATAAATGATTAATGAGTGTGGTATGCTAACGATTTACTAATGTGTTGTAAGTTAATCTTAAAAACAAGTTCAAATCATGAAATAAATCAAACTGATCATTAGTAGATGGTTTATAAGTTATTGATTGATACATTATTTATCACTTATAAATCATTGAAGTATTTCTGTCAAAATTGTTTTGTATAAATTATCTCATTAAACAATTGTTAATCATGAACAAATGATGAATAAACCATTAGTAAATGATCAGTATATGATTTATTGAGCAAATTTGTTAGCTGGTCTGTGTTCAAAAGCGACAAACATGCAGGTATGCTAAAAGCACTATTTTTAAGAAGAGTAATTTATTTGTTTTGAAGTGGATAAACATTTATAAATGCCTTAGTCAGGTGATTCCAGTGTGTTGTGTTAAACTCCTTCACTCATCACAGCACAGACTTGTGTTCTGTGTGGAGTGTGTGGATCTAGTGATGAAGTGAACCCCTTCCACTGAAGCTCACATCATGTGCACAGAGTTAATGACCCCATGTGTGTCAGAGAGAAGACAGCTGTCTATACCCCCTCACCAGTCAGTACTTAGTACACACTACAAAGTGTTCAAAAACCTGTTATAGATGATGTGTAATACGCCTGAATAAATCATTTACAACAGCTTTCTGCATCCCCTAATCTAAAGTGAAAACTATCCATCACTTGTAAATGTGTGTTCCATATCATTTGCAGATCTTCCCTGTTACACTGATCCATCACATTACAACCATCACTTTAAACCGCCAGCTTGAACTTATTTTTTTTTTTAAATCAATAAATTAACTATCTGCCCCCATTTAATCAGCACTTAATTGTTTATTTTTTTATTTATTTCCCCATGGACGCTAGCTCACCAGAACATAAAACGCCAATACGGGTCCATTATTTCGTGCATTTTATTCCAAGTTCTTCTTCAGAAGTCGTACGATACCACCGTAGAGGTCTTCCCAATGATTGTGTATTTGATTTAGTCTTAGTCTTGAGACGAAAATGCTTAATAGTCTTAGTCACATTTTAGTCATTTGAGTCTTTCATAGTTTTAGTCTAGTTTTAGTCGACGAAAAGTCATTGCATTTTAGTCAACTTTTAGTCACTGCATTTTAGTCAACTTTTAGTCACTACTTTTAGTCTATAGTTTTTGCCAAACTGTAGTTACCAGAATTTATTTTGGTAGCGATTTTATATGTAGTTTTCAAATTAAAA
>NC_056603.1:33715421-33753453 GCF_018340385.1 Cyprinus carpio
TTGATTCAAAGGAGCTGTTGATCCCAAAGATGGTAAGGATTAAATGTTCTCAATCATTAGAGATAGCAGACCATTACCGGCCCCTCTTCCATTCAAACGGTGTGGAATGAGACATGATAACTTTATTGGAGAGTGCTGCATGTGTAGCAGTGTCCTCTGGTTTGATCCAGGTCTCTGTCAGTGCCATGAGATTTTGCCCTTTAATGACTAATAATTAAAATAATAAATTGGGTTTTTTTACAGCATACTGGGGATTCCCCGGGCCCCAAAACAAAAAAAAGTAGTAACACATAGGGAAAATGTTCCGTTTAGGATTTTTCCCCTGGGCCCACAGTGTGTGAAAGTGTGGTTTTTCGAGTTTATGCTGTGGGATCTGAAATACAAAGATTGGTTATTATATATATAATAAGAAAAAAGTGAAACAAGTATAGGGACAAAGGATTATCAAACAATACTTATTATACATATGTATTATCAGTAAAAAAGTGACAGAGAAACACGTTTTACTATATCCGTAATAAGTTAAATAAGTAATAAAGTAGATTTCACAATGCTTAGAGTCCAGTATTTTATTTTACTTAAAGGGATGTATATTTGTATTTTACTTAAAGGGATAGGACCAGTTCACCAAATCACGAACTTCATAACCAAGTTCACTGGTAATCATTTACTCATCGTCAAACCTGTGATTTTCTTTCTTCTGTGGAAACATACAAGTTATTCTAAGAGTTTTCCATTATCATGACTTTTTACATGTCCCTCAAAGATATGATTTTTTGGCTAAACATTTGATAAACACATTGCTCATTTCAATGATTTTAGACGAAAACTATTAACAATAGGAATATTTATAATACATATCCTATTATATATATATATTATATATATCAATTTTTACCAGCCCGCTGTCAGTTTAGGTTGTTTATAGGTTTATTTTCTGGTTCGTTTTTCCCGTTTTTTTTGTTTTTTAAAATTTTGTTTGTTTGTTGACTCGGTTTTTTTTTGTTGTGTTTTGAGATTTCATCAACTTGAAGGAACTGGTCATACTCTTCTTGCCTCTAGAATAAAGCGAAGAATGGAAAAAAAAAATTTTGAACTTCTTTATTGAATATGGGAGTGGTCTTAAAAGCTCTTAAAAGGGTTTGGGGGAACCCAAAAAAGAAAATTATTTATTAAGCTTCCCCCTCATGGCGTTCCAAACCCGGAAACCTCCGTTCATCTTCGACACGGGTTTAAAATATTTTTATTTATCCCAGAGCCCTTTTTGGTTTTCCCCATTGAAAATGGTTTACGGGGATACGGGCCACGTCCCGAAAAGGGAATAAAAACATTTTAAAAAGTCCATGGGGCATCAAAGGGGGTTAGGAATTTTTTTTAAGCTCGAAAAACATTTTGGTCCAAAAATAGCAAAAAAATAAAGACT
This sequence comes from Cyprinus carpio, assembly GCF_018340385.1. Classification (NCBI taxonomy): domain Eukaryota; kingdom Metazoa; phylum Chordata; class Actinopteri; order Cypriniformes; family Cyprinidae; genus Cyprinus; species Cyprinus carpio. The sequence goes on from NC_056603.1 coordinate 33,716,845, forward strand.
TTATTCACATTGCTTCTCTTCCCCGGGGCCCTTTTGAGCGCGTTTTCCCACTGCAATTTTGGATTCCCGGGTTCCCCCAACGAATCACTCGATTAAACCCATCCTCTTGAAACCCTTCAAAGTGAGTCGTCATAAATTGAACTGAATCGTTTGAAATGGTTCGCGTCAACAATAAGCATTAATACACAAATGACTCACGCTGTTAACTTTTTTAACATGGCTGACACTCCTCCCTCTGATTCAAATAAACCATTCCCGAGTAGTGTCAGTTACTCAACATCACACTGACTTGAACTGCTGTGAAGAGAGAATTGAAGTAACACCGAGCCGGCCAGATAACGAACAAACATTGACTCGTTCTCGGGTCAAGAACCCGTTTGCATCGGTTTTCTCCGGATCACCGATAGTAGATGGAAATCTGTTCTGTTCCGCGAACCGGTTCTTTCGGACATTTGATTCAATAAACCCCGTTTGCCGAAACGGTTCACCAGTTCGTTTGCGCCGCGTAATTACTTCATTGATTGGCGAGGATGGCCCTTGATTCAACATTACATAACTCATACATCTCACAGCCATCAGTTAGCATCAATCATCAAGAGACACCCAGTTCAGACGCGCTGTGTGTCAGTCTGCTTCAGCTGCTGATCACGCATGCGCATATCATAGCTTCTCAGTTCTCGAACCGGACCGCGCCGACAGAACGTCTTGACCTCGAGAACGAGTCATGTTTCGTTCGTTATCTGGCTCGGCTTCGGTGTTCATCTTCAATTCTCTCTCACACAGTCATTTCAGTCAGTTTACTGTTTTGAGTAAATGAATTAACTCCGGAATTTTATGGTTATTTGAAATCATAAGGAGTGTCAGCCATATGCTAAAAAAGTTAACAGCTTAAAAGTCATTTTGTGGGATTAATGCTTTATTGTTGGACGCCAACCGCTTCAAAATCGATTCAGTTTCGGTTGTGTGAACTGGTTCAAGAAGATCCGGTTACATCGAAAGTGATTCGCTCACTAACCTGATATATCACGAAACTGCAGTGTTGTGAACGCGCTCAATACCAAGACCCGGAGAGAGTCAAGGCTGATATAAAGTCATAGTTTTTGATCTTTGTTGGACAAAATGTATGTTCGATGCTTCAAAAAATTCTAACGGACCCCTCTGATGTCACCTGGAACTACTTTGAAGAGTTTTTATTTTTACCTTTCTGGAACGTGGACAGTATACGAAACATACATCTCAATGGGAGGAACAGAAAGCTCCTCGTACTAAATCTAAAATATCTTTACTGTGTTCCGACGATGCACGGAGTGTCTTAATGGTTTGGAACGACATGAGGGTGAGTCATTAATGACATAATTTGCATTTTTTGGGTGAACTAGCCCTTTAAAGCCATCATAACTAACTGAATCATTAAGTTTGGTATTGTGAGAAAACTAGAGCAAATGAAAAATCAAAGTTCAAATAAAAGTCAAAGTACACTTATATTATGATCCAACTGTTTTGATGACTTAAAAATAAAAAAATAGGCAATGTTTTTTTTAAATGCTTATTCAATATTCCAACATTAATAAAAAAATCCACTAACAAACACCATGTGATGTTTCAGATAAAGTTTATATTTCATTTATAACAAATATATTAGCTGTGATGTAGATGTGTAGGTTTTTTAATCTCTGTAAGAAGCGCTCTCTTCAATCAAAAGTAAAATCTGATATATCTCTCATGGGATTTTCGCTCATACTATCTATCTCATAGAAACCTGTTTAGGAGGGGTCCCCTTAATCAGGACAGAACCCAAGGTCTCTGGTGTATAAGGTGGATTTGTTTTCCTACTGAGCAACTTCCAGTATAGAAACCCAGGAGCAGAAGAGTCATGAGCAGGAGACTTGAGTCCTTTTCCAAACAAAAAATCTTACCTCAGAAACCAAGGTTGCAAAGTACAAATAAACTAGGATAGCCGAGCTCATAAAACAGAAATGAAAAAGACACAAATGGTCAAAAAAGGAATACATAAAGTACAGACTTAACTGAGAGGAGCTAAACACAATAGCAGAGAGCGAGCGCCCTTATAAAGGATACAACACAGGTGAAGGAAATCCAGGACTAACGAGGGAGAGTACTAAGCAAGATTAATTATGATGTGGCCCTCTGCAGGGGTGGAGAGCACTGGGCTTGGGGTAAAACATGCCATCCTGGAGGCCTGAATGGAGCATAGCCAGAAGGCCAAATTGTAAGTGAAGGCTTCCCCTGCAGGCCGGGAGCGGAACAGCAGTGCAGAGATGAGATCTTTACAGAAAATGACACGTCATTATTTACAGAGAAAATTCTCCCAATTAAAAGGGGCCGAAACCCCATAATCCATTGTTTAGATCTTTAGAACTTCATGAAACTCTGCATGGATTGTGGAGAAAATTGGCACAACATTATTTTCAGAAAATTCTCGCCGAATATAAAGAGTTTACCATAATCTGTCATGAATCTAAAAGTAATTCATTATTGAAATATAACCACCTAAACTCCCTATGCGCGCACATTGTGTAACTCTCTCGTAGATTTTTATGCTTGCTATTTCATAACACATGCTTCGATCATGGAAAATGCCATATCATTATTTACAACAAATTCTCATAATTGGGAAATTAATCCATTGCGACTTTCGTGTGTAAATAATACCTAAATCCATGAATTGAAGAAATCGGTTGAGGAGGCTCCTTTGAACACTTTTATTATGTTTCCTCTATTTTATCTTTTATATAACATATATATAACTTATTATATCGACATTCATCTTTCGAATGCATCCAACCATTTTTGATCAACTCCTAACTGGTGGCTGGCTATTCTCAAGCGAAGGAAAAAAAATCATATTTTTCAAACTCTCTGGCTTGATTAACACAAAATAGTGTCATTTGAAAGCTTGGGAGTCTGACCTTTACGATGAGTACGCCTAAGTATGTTGAGTTATTTGGCAGATAAATAGAACAAAATGTTTCATAATTTATCTGAATGTTGTTATGTAACCAGGTAGCTAATTTCACAAACCTCATTAGCTCAGTAGGTCGTGCAGATGTCTTTGAAAGTTCTCATAGAGAAAATAACATAAGTTCCATTATTTGGGGACCTTGAACTAAACTTGAGTGAGGGCATTACTTATCAATTCAAAAATGTCAAGGGCTAAGAGAAAGGGCCTACCGTGGTTCCCAAAATGTCTGTAACTTTTGATTACTTCATGATATCACCAGAAAATGTTAATTCCCTAACAGCACCTATGTTGTAGAACAAGTCACGCACCAAAAAAATGTGTCCTCACTACCTTAGTTTCTTGTGTGGGATATTGAATGTCAAATAAGACAGATATGAAAAATTTTCCCATGGACCATGAGCAGCGCACCATATTATGCAACTGAAGTAGATTATCGTTTTGTTTAACAAAAATTCATAAGGATTAAAATTTATTGAAAAAGAGCCTCGTAGTGGTGTCTGTACTTTTGAGCAGCGCCAACCAAGCAGCCTGAACTTAATGTGCTGGTACTTCAACTGCCACAACTTAACAGCTCAACAGAAGGTTATCAAAACGAAAATAGAGTTTATTGTGCAGTAATTCTTTTATGCCCTATTGCCACTTTTTTTGGGAAATAACTCAATAAAAGTTAATAACCTCTTACAAATACATCTACTCGTAATGGAAAACTTCACATTTCGTTAATGGTCGACGTACATGGAGAAGACGTATATAATCAGTCGTCTTGTAAGGCGAACGACGCCATTTCACAGACGTACTGTAGTACACGTACCATTTTTGAATCATTTCTTACATAATACCGAGCCGCCGTCACGTACGCCGCCTATGATTTGGTCCCAACAGTATCGTCTGCCCTCCCTATCAATCCAATTCAAAAATTGACACAGACTGACTGCGGACGGGAGGGTAGACTGCGCCTTCTCCTGCTCCTGCTAAGCCTTCGCGTCTGTCCACAAGAATACGTCGCCATACACACATACACACAGCACACACATATCACACACACACCCGCATCTAATGCGTAGTGAAATGTGTAAAACAGCGGTAATTCCTCATCTTCCCACTGAAACATTTTGTATAACTGATGAGTATTAATACTAGACAAAAACCACAGGCTTGCCTATACTTGCTTTTGTTGTTTGTTGGAAAGAGCTCCAGACTGAAAGAACGGGAAGGCCAACATTACATATAAAGTCATCAGGGCTTGTCAGATGAAATATGAGATAAACCCATGTTCAACTACGTCACTAACAATTACACACTGTGTCTACACAAAAAATGTAAACACATGGAAGCTTTGTTACCTTACCCACATTAACACAATAGTCATCCACACACCATGATTAATTTTGCTCACATTAACTCACTGGTGGGACCTATGTCTGCAACCCATATGTTGGTTTTCCCACAGCTCTAACGCAGCACATAAGTCAAGCTAAATAAATAAGACTTGCACACCTCTATTTCCACACATACACTTTGTACTGATGAATAAAAAGAAATTCAAGCTCAGCGACGTTTAAAACGTTTTTGGATGTGTCGCAATAGATGTGCAGCTTTTTAGAGCCAGGGTAGCCATATTTAATTGTTTGACAAGAATAAAAGGAGCTGGGTTGTTCATTTTAGATTTCAGTAAACAAAAACCTGATAAACAATTGTGTGAATTATTTGATCTAGGGAGCGTAAAAGGTTTTCTTCAACAGCGATGCCAAGAAGACCATTTTTGGTTCTACAAAGAACCATTCAAGTGCAAAGGTTCTTTAAAGAACCATCTCCTTTCTTACCTTTTTATAATCTGAGAACCTTCTTTCACACAAAAAAAAAAAAAAAAAAAAAAAAAACCTGTTTTGTGAAACAGAAAGGTTTCTTCAGATGTTAAAGGTTCTTACTAATTATGGACAAAAGGTTTCTTCTATTTACGGCAATCATGAAGCACGGCTTATTTTTAAGAGTGTACCTATACTCTATTCTATGATAGGGAAGATTTTTCAGTGAATAACTCAAATTTGGGCCATCATATAACTTAATAACTTAATATTTTAACTTAAATTACTTATTAATGCACACATTGGACTAGTTTTATGTTCCGTGTTAACAACCGGCTTGACTGACAAACATGAACAGCATATTACAAGCATAAGTCAATACCCTGATCGCCCACGTACATCATGGAGATGTCTATTTGACGTCCTGCATCTGCAAAACTATTTGTTTTAGAGTGTTTGCTCATCTGCAATACGTTTACAGGACGTTTCCTATCAGATTTCCAACAGAGGTTTAGAAGATGTCCTTTAAAGATGTTTTATGATTTAAAATGTATGTAAAACTGAAATCTTATCTGACATCTGCTATCTGGGTATGACAGAATTATATTGCTTTGAACTACTTCAGTTAACAACCATAACCCCATTCAGGACATTCTGCATCAAAAATCGTTTTATTTTTGTAGTAGTTTTGTATACTACAGGTGATTTCAAAGAGCTTTGGTTAAGGACAGGAAATCAGAAACCAACCCACAATTCATTATGCAAATGTCACAATGACGTTCTGGTTGTAAATGGATTTCGAAATGCAAACATTTTCAAAGTCTACACTTCAGTGGGAGATTTTAATATTTTGTATCTTAAATTTCTTAATTATTAAAGTATAGCTAATAAACATAACTTAATAAAGCAGATTGATCTATGTGTGGCAGCTAAAAATTATTAAGAGTAAAGTAGAAATGAAGCCAAATAATACAAGAAAAGAAACAATGTTTATTTATTTTTTTTTTTAGTTTTTGGCAATATAGACAGTTGTCTTATTATTTCATAAGATTTTCTGAAGTAGTTCGCAGATGATGTCCGAAAGAAGTGCATAGCTGTGTTGGCAAACTGACCAAACTACCTTTCATACAACATTCAAACATTTCAAACGGTTTCTTCTTCATGATAGCGAGGAGCCCTGAAGCGTGACATGGGAAATAGAAGGACGTATTGGTATATTGATACCTGTTATGCCTGGAATGATGAATCGAATTGCCCTGAAGCTAAATATCAATAACTGCATGTCGCTAATCTGTTGGTTTGCAACAAGAGACAGAATAATCTTTCTAATGTCAGACTATAAACTACTGTAGGTTGGACTCACACACAAGTATTTAATATCATAATGTCAATCTACTAAGACTGTTAAACTATAAAGAGGAAGTTCATCATCAATGTTGACCCAAAACCTACAATTCTGACATCACTCATTGTTTGGGTTTGGTCACTCCCTACAGTTATTGCAATGACCTTCACAGGACTAATGAATTGAGTCAGCTGAACTTGCACTTTGAATGTGTGCAATTTAGTAATTTTTTGACCTTGGATAGTCATAGTCACCTATTAGGCCAATGCGGTTTTCATAAGAGGTGTTTGAAACAAGTATAATTGGTCAACAAAAAATAGTGACAAAATTCAAATTTTCGAGGTGGACTATTCATTTAAAAACCCAACCTTTAAAATAATAATAAAACAGCATTTACCATTTTGCCCTGCAAAATTGCAATTAAAGTTTGAACTTCATGAGTGGATGAGCAGGGACACCTCTGATGTGGCCGGATAAAGGTTCTTTACATTCCAGCGGCGGAACTTTGGCCATCCTGACATGGAGCTGGTGCTCTTTGTTGTGTTTTCCCTTTAGTGTCCCTGACTATAGTTCTGTCCACACTTTGTTAATATTGGTTATTTTACATAAATTCACCCTAATTGACCGAGGCCTTTGTATCATCCCTGCTTTTGTTATTGTGCAGCGGCTGTAACACTAATGTATCAGTTTATAATTATAGATTTAGATCAGTTGTTTTCAACTGGACAAAGATTTGATTTTTATTATCTGTCACAGTATCAAATATATATTAAACATAATGCAGTGTCATATTTTCATATACGAGGAAAGCGGTTTCCTCGACCTGAAGAAGTTCTCCAGTCGTTTGAGAGTGGTCACCTGTCCTGAATCACTATGATGTGGCCATCCATCTTTGGCAAATCCAGTCCATTTCACAACCTGTGCAAGCAATCCTCAATTCTTTCACATCTCTTTCTTCACAGCTTCACATCCTCAAGCTAAGATTCGCATCTTTTGGTACCACCTTCAGCCCAATGCCGCCGTGGTCCCCAGAATGCACCACGTGACCTGAACTGAAGAGGAAAGGTCTGGTCTTTCTCTTTTACCTAAGAGTTTGTTGGTTTTGTTTTGGGAGAAATAAAATTGTTTGGCTTTGTCAAATGAATAAATAATCATGTAAAACAATTAAATGATTAGTATTCAATTGCCATTGTTATGTGTGTTTATAATCCCAGGATCAGGAAAAGTCCACGAGCCAATACTCAAACTCAGGACACTTGTAGACACAACAGCACTATGGTCGGCGCGTCCCCACACAAGACTAATTGACTATTATTTACAAATTCCTATGTATTATGTGCTGAGGCAATTGTGTGTAGAGCTAATATTTTTTAATGTTAATCATTGTTATTCTCAGCTGTCTGGCGAAGTGGCAATCTTGTATCATTCTAACCACCCCTCATTCACCTCCGTTCCTCTTGCCCTTTGACTACCCATGCCATCAGAACTGCTCTGTTGCATTTGCAGATGCGAAATGAATTCCACTTTTAGAGAGCAGCGGTCCATCTCCCTCTATGAATTAGGCGTTTCAATCTCATCCAGGAAAGAAATGTGTGTTTGGAGCACTGTGTCCTTTATATGGCCTTGCTGAAGATCTCTTGCATGGCATCAGAAACATCATTATTGGTGTGGCCTAATGCCTAGAAATGCTGCTGTGCTTTCTATGTGGTCAGAGGCAAAGATGTCACTAGAGGACACTCAAGTCCAAAAGTGACTGGTAAGGGTTAAGGTAATGTGATCTGCTTGAATCTAGTTGATCCACTGTGCCTGATACTGTTTGCCATTGCGTCCCTCTGGTGGTTGCAACTGGTAAGTACAAGTGTGTGCAGGAGCTGACAAAAGGTGAATGTGCAAAATTAATAATGATTGGCCGTGTGAAAAAACTGTGATATATATAGATATATATATATATATATAATATATATATATATATATATATATATATATATATATATAATAAATTACCATTTTTAATTTTAGAGGGACGGTAAAATATAACTACTAGTATTTAAGTAAAGTTTCTTTGTTTACAGACGTTAAAATATGAAACGTCCATAAAAACGTGAAACAGCTCTCACTCCAGTGAACTGTAATCTGCGCTGCCATGTTGTTTAAACTCATTCAGCGGCGGTCAGTCCGCAGAAAATGCATTCACGGTCCTTCCGTGTTGTGTAGGTGACAGCGGAGGCACATCCAACAGAAGCAAAGCAGTCTATCTAAAACAGTTTTTGGAGATTAAAATAATTGTGAAATAGGTAAAAATAATAACCGATGTGTGTCATTTTAAATAACACACTAAAAAACTCGATGACAAATTTACTTATGTCGAAATGTACTTTTTGCAATGGTTAACCTTTTCAGCTAATCTCTTAATATTTTTTTTTTGTTTTTTGGAAATTTTTTCATTTTTTAGTGGTGATATGTCAAGGGAATATTGCGAAATTTTTGTAAATGTTGTTATGTGGAAATGTTAAAATCTTGTAGGTGTTGTGTCAATGAACCCTGCGTTTTGTGCCTGGCTCACCCCGTGCATGTGAAATGGCTTTTTACAGCCATTTCCCGAACGAAAACAGTGCAGAGAGTCAAAACAAGGATGAAATTAATTGAACATATAGCTTACCTAAAACTGTTTTTCGTAACCTCTGAAATTGTCTGGTGTATAGCAATATTACTGCAGAATACAGCGCATTGAAGTAAGCGTGTTTCTCTTTGCATGTTTCGACATCGATCGCTGGACTTAATTGCAATTCGAAAATCAGACTAAGGATATTGTAATTCTTAGTCGTATTAATGCTGGTAGGGTATATTGTGCAGCCCTAGCACTGAAATGTGTGAGTGTGGGTGCCAACCGAAACGCAAATTTTAGCTGCAGCCAAGTGACCTTTGTGCGACCCACAGTTTTTAACAAAACCCCTGTATTTACTACCAAAAAAAGTCACTTTGAATGCCAGGAAAACGTTAATCTTCCAGCAGGAATTATCGCAAATGGTTTTTGAGACGTTTGAAGATTCGCTGCCTTGAACCCTCAACCTTCCTTTACTCACTCCAGAATGGACTTGGCCCTTTGGATTCAAACCTCCTTGTCCTGCAAGAGCCCACACATTGAACCTTGATCATGGCCATTTATGATGCCTAAAGCATTCTTACTTATTTCATTCGATTGCAATTTTGAGTTTGATAATCCCATAATTCCTAGTTTATATCTTGCCATAATTTTTAGTTTTATATCTTGCAATTCTGAGTTTGTATATCTCATAATTTTTGATTTTATATCTTGCAATTCGAGTTTATATTACAATTTTGACTTTAGATATCTCTCAATTTGAGTTCATAATCAAAATATTGAGTTAATGTCTTGCAATTTTGAGTGTATACCTAGCAATTCTGAGATTTCTAGCTTAATAATTCTTAGTTTATATCTTGTCAATTCTGAGTTTAATATTACAATTTTGAGTTTATATCATTTGTTTTTGTGTGTTTTTTAACTTTTTATGTCTTTTACATAAAACAAATAACATCATAACATCCCATTCAGGATAGAACACAAAAACAACAACAACACTACAGTATATTCAATTTACATATTCCAATGATAGACGAGCAATAAGGAAAAAAAATAAACACCAAACAAGAAAAACAATTACTCTTTTATATAATCCTGTATTTTATAAGAAACCATAAAAAACAAAACAAAACAACAACTGCCAAACATCAACAGTACTAGGTTTGGCCTTACAAAATTGTGCTGGTTGTTCAAATTTCACAGGCTACTAGTTTTAAGAAGACTATGGAACCAATACGTTTTTTCCCACACATTTGGTGTAAACCAGTTCTGTATTTTTTTTTTTTTTTTTTTGCAGCTGTAAAACTAGCAAACAACATTCTTTTAAATTATTTCTCAGATTGTACTAAAGCTTATACACAGAGGCCCAGAATCATCATTAAGAAAGACAAACTTGGCTTAACCGTGTAATCAAGTTTGTAAGTCAAAGAGGATAAAATAAAGTGTTTAAACTGTGGCCACACTAGAATTATGTAACAATAGGTACACTTCCAAAACATATTAAGTAAAAGTACCTTGATGATAGTTGTGGATTTAGGTTTCAGAAGAGGCAGCTATTTGTAATTTGGTTGTATGTGTTCATTTTGATCTTTTGTAAGAATTTATTAGAAGCCTCTGTGACACAAAGAACTTTGACAATTAGCCAATTCTAGATGTTAAAAACTGAGAATCAGCACCAACCACAACCCTCACCTTTCCCAGTCTACAGATAAATTAATCGTTCCCGTCAGATTTAATAGGAAAAGAGAATTTTGTGATCTAGCGATTCCATAATTTTAAACTATATTATTTTAAGTGAAACCGTGGGTCAACCAGAAGGTGGTGCTAAAATCCAAGTCTCCGCATAGGATGAGAGGAAATAGGAGATGCCCCAGGAACTCCATAGTTTTGAGAGCAGAATGTACTGAAAAAAGGCAAATATGAATTACGCTGGTAAACAAAACGTTATTCTTAATGCCTGAAATGGACAAAGGCCTTGGTCATCATATAAATCACTGCACGTGTTTATGCCTAAAGAGTCCAAGAATGGTATGGACAAAAATGGACAATTTTCCGCATAAATGTGCCATAACGGTGCACTGTTACAAAAAGTTGAAGGGTCCTCCTATCAGTACGTCAATCGTTTTTTTCAAGGTTCTAATAGAATTAACTATAACCGGCCGATTTGTAATGTTATCTTTTTTCCCTGTGCCAGCAACAAAATATCTTAAAGTCTGTTTGTTTAACCTTGTCAGCTTTAAAGTCCACTCTCCATGAAACTTTACATGGATGGTTCAAACCAATTATGGAAGAGCCTTAAGTTGGAAAACGACCACGTAATACATTTCAAAATTTGGTAGCAGCCAGTCCTCCTGCGGGTAATAGGATTGCTGTAAACGTGGTAAGTTTGATTCTGGGACTTACCATTCCATATAAAACAGAAACTATAGAGTTTATCTCCTTAAAGTACCTGGAGGGGGAGAGTGTGGCAGCATAGAGAAAAGAAAAGTTAAGCCGAGGTAAATAAATTCATTTTAATTGGTGGAGATTTTACCTTGAAAAGAAACTTTAAGATTATTCCATCTTTGAATATCACTTCTTTGTCTTAACTAGAATATTATTAAAATGGTCTCTGGCAATCTTTATGTATGTTTTTATATATAGTAATGCCCAAATAGGTGAAAGAATTCCTTAATAGGACATAAATGGGGGAATATAAGTAGTTAAACCTTAACATTGTTAATTGGCATTAAAGCAGATTTGGTCCAATTAATCCTTATCCTGATAAACCATTAAATTATCAAATGTCGTTAATATTAATCAGAAACTGAAATTTCATTCAAAGTGTTTCTAAATACAAATAATGTCATCTGCGTACAGTAAAAAATAATATGATTGTGATCATAGGATCTTAATCGCTGCTGCTAGTCAGACTTCCTGATTGGCTTGGTGCTAGTGGTTCAAGAGATAAACACCAAAAAGCAATAAAGGGGAAAGTGGTGACATCCCTGCCTCGTCCCCTTGTAGAAGTGAATGGGGGAGATAATAATATTGCCAGTCCAAGACTGTTTGCCGGCAGATGAGTGGTATAAAGTCTTAATCTAGAAATGAAAATGTTTCACGCAAGCCAAAACCATTGCAGAACTGCCCACATATAGCCTGTCAAAGTCTTTTTCTGCATCAAGTGAAAAAAATGCACAATGTGTTCTGATGAAAGTCTGCAAAATCAAGTATAATGGAAGAGTCGGCGCATATTGTCAGATGCGTGGCAATTACTTTACAAAAACCAGTTTTGATATCTCCTTGATCAAACCATGAATTACCTTCTCCATGCGAAAGGCAAGAACTTTAGTGGAAACTTGTTAGATCACCTGGGATAAGTTATATCATCCTGTAGCGGGAGCACTCTAATGGATCTTTACCTTGTTTTAAAAGAAGTATTGATATCAGCGATGGTGTTTTTGCTCTCTATGAACATACCATGCTCCAACTGCAAAATTAAATGAGTTAAGCAATGAAATCTCTCCTACCAATTCCCAGATTACTAAATATAATTCAGGAGAGAAGATCGTCTAGACCCCGGGAATTTGCCTTTTTTGTAGGCTTTTTTTTGGGTGATTTATGGAGCTCCTCCAAACTTACCATGACCATGATGATTTGACCATGATGATTTTATTGCACTGATATATGCATTTTTCCCTCAGCCTAAGAGCCAGTAAGTGGCTAGGTCTCTTCTCCGATTCAAATATAATATTTTTGCCTAGTCCTAAGCAAAATAAACTCCACCTTTGAATGGTGAAATTTAAATCACTATTCTTCTCTTCTTTAAGGAGGACAATTGTGTTTATCAGTAAAAGATGTTTTTGAAGGTTTTTGTACATGATGCATTTTACTTTCTAATTGTTTTAAGCTGAATTAATTTTCGCTTTTGCCAAAATGGGAATAAAAAGCTATACAGAATCCTCGTATTGCACACTTAGTCATTTCCTACAGTATTTGAGGATCTACATCACATTTCTTATTTATTTCAAGAAATTACTTTATATGTTCTTTTATTGATGAAAAGTCTGATTGCTTAATGAGGATATATTAAAGCACCATCTGGGGGCTTTGGCTTTAATATTGGAAAGATGAATCTTTCACGCACACAGCATAATGATCGGACACATAAGGATTGGTAATTAAGAAGAGATGGAGGAATAGACTAAATTAGAGTATGGACTGAGAAATATATAGCTAGCTTGATACTGTTCGCAATGGCGCCGTCGTAGGTCCCTCTCGGAGAGATAAGGGAATCTTTTGAAATTTTTTCTTTAGTTGTGATTGCCGCAATCTCTCTTTTCCAATTGTCCTTTGACCGTAGGAAGTACTCATGATGGGTTTAGATAGAGAGTGTTTTGAAATTTACTATCAGGATTATAGAATAATTATAGAATATAATTTAATTAACACATAATCCTTTTTGAATTACAATCCACCATCAAAATGAGTTGTTTTAATTATTTTAGCTGCTTTGAGAAAAGGGCTATAACCGATCAGCCCCCTGCAGTCATCCACAATACGCGAAAAATTCGCGAAAGTCCTACTGGCCGGGGACTAAACTTCATGTTTAACAGAAATGATATAATGATGCAAAGCTTCTAACGGCGGCATGCTTGTTTTTCCTGCGGAAACCTTCCAGTAACACTCAAATTAGTGGTGTGATGATAGGTTCTAAACAAATAGCACTTCACAAGAGTTAGAACACATATACAAACTTCCTTATTGAGCATATTGGCTTGAGCATAAATTTTAACAACGCTGACGGTATAGAGGTCTTTGGTCATCCGTCCGAGTCATTAGATATCACAATGAACCAAATATCCCTTAACTTCCTGCACACACAGCCAGGGGCTGTCTGACAAATAAAAGTCGGAAAAGTTGATTTATTATCCTCATTGCTTCTAAACTACCCATTATGTGGCTTTTCTTTGAGTGGTTATATTTAATATCCTATATAATGCAAAGCCATATTGCGAGCAGGACTTTTCAGCATCTGCTGCCGAGCCCAACGCTGTCTCCTTTAATCTGTAAGGTGTTACAGATTAAAAAAAAAAAAAGACCCCAAAGGGCTCAAAAACCCAGCATTTGTGGTTGCAAAAAAGTGTTACTGTATGTAACCGAGCCGAATTTGGGATATTGCTTTCGATAGACCATCTACCTTTGAGTGAAACTAAACGATCCAATGCACATTGCATGAAATTATTTGCATCCAGCTTGCAGCTGATCACAGCGTGAGTATAAGAAGGCAAGGCAGGTGCAATGCATACTCATCCTTTTTTTTTTGCCTTCAGAGCCAAGCGACCAACATTGTTTCTGCTCCAATCCATGGTCTTCAAATGAGCTATGAGTTTCAACACGCTCTTGGAAGCTTCTGGTGTTGGTGATACAGCGCTTCACAGCGGTGGTCATTTCTGTGTCGAGTGGGTTGTCGCACCTTCATGCTGCATTACCCCAATGATGTGCTGCAAGCAGCCAAACCCTGTGGCGCCTCAGAACTAAAAGAGCATTTCCCCTAAAAGAGGAAACTAGATACTGGAGTGTACCAGCAGTATCTAGTGGGGCCCCTCCCGATGAACCGGATGTCGTGAATCACTGCATCGGAGGGGGAGCTCTCTGAAGGAAGATTCGGGCTGTGCTGCCGCGCCTCCAGGATGGTGGCATACCTGAAATTGGCGACCAGAGATGCCAGATATGCTTTCTTGGGCCGCATAGAAGGTAGGGCTCATGTGGAAACCTCCAGCCGTGTCCCAAGCCTTCCAGGCTGGACGATTGGTATCTCTGGGTGGCCCCACCTTGGTGCCTTTCTTCCCGGAAGTGCAATGAGGAGCAAGGAGCCTCCTCTCTTCAACACCAGCCGGCAGCAGCGGGCAGGTTCGTAAAGCATAACAAAGGCCCTACTTTACACATCCCTGCCAACCTGTGGAACCAGGTAAGCGCGTTGCACCGTCAACTACTCAACCCACTCTCTGGTCCACTCACAAAGCTGCCCAAGTTGTGGCCCTCCATTCCACCTCGCTTTCCCCACTGCGGGTATGGTGGTGGTTCTTGCTGGTCCCCACTTGCACGGTATCTTGGGTGGCCTGGCTAGTCCTACCCAGCCCATCTCGCTGGCTTCTGCGGACCATCATCCTCGGCTATGCGATTTCAGTATCACCCGGCTGCCACTCAAGTTCAGCGGCAATCCGCTTCACAACAGTGAAGGAGGCCTAATGCTCCTGTCTTGCGGGCAGACGATTACAGTCCTCTACAGTCCCGGTCCCTCCAGCCGATATGAGACAACGGTTTTTACAGCCCTTACTTCATTGTACTTCCAAAAAGGCGGTGGGTTACGACCAATCTTGGACCTGCGAGTTTTGAACCAGGCCCTTCATCGGTTACCATTCAAGATGTTGATGCAGAAACACATCTTAGGGTGCATCTGTCCCCGAGATTAGTTCGTCAGCGATCGACCTGAAGTACGCATACGTTCCATGAGGGGGGGTGTCAATCCTTCCATGCCACAGACCATTTATGTGGTTTGTATTTTGAGGACGGGCATAATCAGTACAAGGCCCTGCCATTCGGGCTGTCCCTGTCTCCCTGTGTCTTCAACGAAAGTTAAGCGAGGTGTCTCTTGTTCCCCTCAGAGAGCAGGTGTTCCGTATCCTCAACTATCTATGACAATTGACTTATACTAGCACAGGCTCAACAACCTGGACCTGGTGCTCCTGCACCTCAGCCTGTTGGGTTTCTTGTCAACTGGGAAAGAGCAAACTCTCCACGATGCAGAGGATCTCTTTTCTTGGTATGGAGTTGGACTTGGTAGATGTCCCTAATACTGTATCTAGTGCTTAAATCACTACAGCAGGGCCCATTTGAGCCTTTGCATTCAGTCGAGCTAAGCACTGGCCTGCTTGCACTGGCCTCCATCAAGAGGGTAGGGGACCTGCACGCATTTTTGGTCAATGATTCGTGCCTAAGAGTTGAAATGGCTGACTCCCCAGGTAATCCTGAGGCCCCAGCCCGGCTATGTGTCGCGAGGTTCCCATGACTCCCTTTAGGGATCAGGTGGTGAAAGCCTGCAAGCGCTGCCCCCGGAGGAGGCGAGCCAGCCCAGTACCTAGCTTTGCTCTGTCCCATCCGAGCCCACAGATGCTACTAGACTTGACACAAAACTTTAGGTCCCTCAGAACCAGCTCTTTGTCTGTTAAGGGAGGCCGTGCAGAATGGAATGCTGTTCTCCTAAGCAGAGGATGGTCCAACTGGTAGTTGGATGCCACTCACCCTGGCTTATCAGGCAAAGGCCCCGTTTTCAAAGGTGGCAAGCTCACTAAACTAGAATTGTTGCATGCCTCCTGTGTGCTGGCTCATGGCGCCTAGCCTACAGATATTTGTAAGAGAGCTGGGTGACCCCCCACCACATGTGCTAGAATTTTATAAGCTTCGTGTGGAAGCCCATATCCCCCTGTGGTTCTCACCTCAAACTGGTTTTGGCACTGTAGAAGTCCTGGTTAGAGCTTCGTCTTGCTAAAACCTCTCCAGATAGTCCATATCGTAGATCCGGTCAAGCTCCTCCATCCCGCTCGGCAGCCAGGACCGGGCAGAGGCTCCGGCGCCAGGCCTTCACTTTGCTGAATCCTTGAGAACCGGTAGAAAGTTTTGGTACCATATGTTAGACCTAGTGGATTCCCATATTTGTAAAGTCCCTGGTATAAGCCTCATTGCTCTGTGGTTTTTCTGGTATCACTTCTGCCATTTCCCAGTATGTTACCAATCACCTCCAATCTTCCATCTGCACCTAAACGGATGTTAATATGTGTATTTTCTTGCTCCCGAGAAACCTCCTTCAGGAAGGATGGATCTTCCCGCCAGCCGTCCCTGTTTCCAAGTGCGATGGGTAGGTTTTTTTCCATGTTAGCCAATGCTCACTGAGTGTGGTAAGTTGCTTGGACAATGGTGAGTGGCACTTCTTATTGGGTGGAGCCCTGGCCTACACCAAAAAAGGGGCGCAGATGGCTCACACAAGGGCACTGAAATGGGCAGCATCCATGGTTGCTTTGGTAGAAATCCCAATTCGTCAGTCACCGACGTGACCTTATACCATGATTGACCTGAAGGTGAACGTCTCGTTTGTACGTATGGTACCCTCGTGTCCCCTGTTGGGAGGGAATTGCGAACTTCACGTCACGTCCCGTTGCCATTGCCTGCTGTACCACCACTAGCAGCCGATCACCAGCCTCCGCTCCTCGAGTCGAAAACCTGTATGTATGCACCTGTGACTTTCTTATACTCATGCTGTGATCAGCTGCAGCTGGATGCCATATTGCATGCCAGTGTGCATTGGCCTGGTTTTTAGTTTACCCCCTTAAAGTTACATTGGTCTATGGAAGCGATATCCCAATTTTCTTAATTCCACCCACCGTGATGTCCTCCGTTCCCTCCTTCATGGCACGGGGGTTACCATTATGTAACTGAGACGTTTTTGCTAAATGAAAAAGGTAATCAGATAAAAGCATGGCATTGGATTATCACATTGTGCAAAAGAAAGAAAGAAATGAATAATAAAAACATTCCTTACCTTTCCTTTTTCCATACAAACTTAATCGTGTAAGTGGTGTCACCCACTTTTGTTGATCTCACACGCTCCTCCTGCATACCTTCTCCTTCTCCTGATTTTAAAATAACTTTTTGCATTTGTCTGAGTTCTGCATCAAGAGATTCTCTGCTCAAATAACACAGTGTATTTATAGTTCTCCATCTTTAGATAATCTGTTGTTTGTGTTGAGCTTTGACATAAATATAGGTGCTCTGATGCTGGTCACATCCCTCCAGCTTCCTCTTGATGCTGGTGAGACTATGTTAGTAGCACAAAAACCAAGAATTATTTAAAATGACGTTAAAACAGTAGAACACAGTTAGGGAATCTGAGTGGCAACTTCTCTACTAGCAGCGAGTTGATCAAGTCATGAGGGTCATAACTTGGTGAGATACTTGGCAACTGAAGATTTACAGTAAGAAGAAAGAAGTCAGTAAGGGAGACAGTGACTTGGGTGATGTTTAAAATGGACATCACATTAACAGTTTCTTCTGCAAATCTCATGTTAATCTTGAGTGAGACCTAGAGAGAAGTTCTGATATACTTCATATCTCCGAAGAGTCGTTATTTCATCAGCTGCTGGTTTTGCTCTTGCTCTTGCTCTGGTTGATGTGTGCCATGCACTCTTCCTGTAGAAGTTCCCGCATCCTAAGGTGTAAACAAGGCTACTTTATGTGAATGTGATTTCCTTAGCAAGTTAAGTTTGGTGAATCACAGGTGTTTTATAATTGAATATAGAGGACCTTGGCTGTCAGCCGGCAATGAGGCCGAAACCAGCACATCCAGGCAAGAAAGGCTTGAACTTTGTTAGCATGAGAATCCAACTGCTGTTAACAGTGTAAATAAGTCATAATCAATGAAAGCGCATTATACCTCCCCTTTAAAAAGGGGTCATATGATTTCGATTTCAAGTTTTCCTTTCTCTTTGGATTGTTAAAAAGCTGTTTGTTGAATAGATAAGATGGCTAAAGTTGCAAAAACTAAAGTCTCAAACAACAAAGAGATTAGTGGCTATTAAAGTTTAGAACTCATCCCACGTCCCTCACTAAGGAAAGTCTCGTTCTGAACCCTGCCCCCACATGTTCACGATGTGGAAGATTTTGCCATAACGCCGCCCAAATGTTTCATGCAAAGAAAGAAGGTGTATCCTTTTTGATTTCTCGCTGTTGTCGTCCGCCAGCATGTTTTGTGGAGATGCTGCTTCATTGTGAAAGAGAAAATACTTGTGTTGGCCTGCTAACAAAGAGGACATGACTAGAAATCAGGTGGTTAAGGTTGTATTTACAATAACACTGTTCCAGAACATTTAAACCCAATATCCAGATGTGTGCAGCCCCTTTTTTAATGAGGCTGTTTTCCCTATCCTGGAGAGAAGACTATAATGCCGGCTGGTTCTGAACTCACAGTCTGTAATACAGTTATACATTTAAAGATTTGCCACTGATTATTCAAAGTGTGAGTTGTTGACATCAGTGTAGATTACGTAGCGCTTGTAACTTGTTTGTCCATTTCTCTGGTCACAGATGCAGACATGGTTGTTATGTTTTACAATGGGCTATGCAACACAATGCGTAAAAAAGACAGTATGAGTCATTATAATCCGTAATTATGTCCCCACTAGTGGATGCAACAAATGGAATCGTTTGTAATTTGGTGGGTGTTTTTTTTTTTTTTGTTTTGTTTTTTTTATTGTTTTTATCTATGTCCACTCCGGTGTTCTTACCAGGACATGCAATCACAAGTATGGTGAGAGGCGTAACCCTTTTCCGTCACAGAAACGCTCTGAGGTATTCGGCCAATCACAACACACTGGATAGCTGCCCAATTCAGAGCACAACTCCCTTTTCAGAATGAAGACGCTTTGTAAAAAAAACTAGCGGTTTCAGAAAGGCTGGGCATAGAGGAGCAACATAATGTTTTTCTTTTTTTTTTTTTTTTAACCTTACACCACAATACACACCGATTCATTACACCAAATACCACAAAATAATGTTCTTTTGTAGCAACATCATATGACTATGGACTGCTGGAAGGTTTGTCCATAATCTATCAATTGTGAAACAGAGAGAGAAAACAATGAACAGCAAATGCATAGACCATGGGTTGGGGGGTTGTTGGCAAGTTGGGCCATGCTGAAAGGGGAAAAAAAAAAAAAAAGGTTTTCAAGTGCCATGTGTATATTTTCCCCATCATGGGGTTGAAGAAGGCAGAACAACTGATGGAACAACATTCAAATCCAAGCACATGCCGTTCAACACAACATCAAAAAGTTATTCACTGGCAGTGATGCTTTATGGAGGACCGTCAACATCCACGGAACCTTTTACATTTCACAAAAAAAAGTTCTTTATAGTGCCAAAAAAAGGTTCTTGAGATTATTAGTTTGGAACCAAAAATGGTTATTACATGTACATTTAGTCAATTTAGCAGACGTTTTTTATCCAAATCGACTTACAAATTGAGGAAAATGGAGCAATCAAAAACACAAAAGAGCAATGACCTAAGTGCTTATAACAAGTCTCAGTTAGCTTAAAAGCAGTACAATGTAGCAAGGGCTTTTAAATAATAGAATAAATAAAAAGAAAACAGATAGATATAAAAAAGAATAGAGCAAGGCTAGTGTTAGAGGTCTTTTTTTTTATAATTGTAATAATAAATTGAAAGAAAATAGATGAATACAAAAAGATTAGAAAGGTAGTTAGATTATTATTTTTTTTTAAAATAGAATTAAAATAGTGAGTGCAAAGTTTTAGAGGGTCAAATAAAGATGGAAGAGATGGTTTTAAGGCCGAATTCTGTGAAGATGGCTAATGACTTATTCTATGGCATTACTATGTGAAACCATACTTTTGGTAAGACTTAATGCAGATATAAGTGTATTCTGTGTCCTACTTTGGTTGATTTGGTGCCGACCAATAGACAAGATAACTGGCCAGGGGGTGGGGTGAGTCACTAGGTCATAATGACTGCTTACAAGGAAAGAAAAAGAAACAGAGATTCATTAACTTGGTTAGTCGGGTATGGCCCCTCAGTGCCACGTCTATCACGCTCTCATCAACTGATAAATTTGAAGATAAGAATAATAACTAACAATTTTTATACCAAATGTTTTACGATGAGATGGTTGTTTGCCTGATCCAGTCATTGAATTATGTAAACTCTGAATTATTTTTGGGCCATTAGACAACATTCATTTAAATGCCACTAGCTAGTTCAGTTAGTGCTAAAGTTACAAATATATTTCCCAAATCAGTGGAAAAGAAATGGTAGAGTAATGTACTCATTTGTCTAAAGCAGAGGTCTCCAACCCTGCTCCTGGAGAGCTACTGTCCTGCATATTTCAGCTCCAACCCCAATCAAACACACCTGAAGCAGCTAATCAAGGTGTTCGGGCTACTTGATACATTTTTAAACAGACAGGGTGTGTTGGAGCAGGGTAGAAACTGAAGGCTGATGGGATGTTAGCTCTCCAGGACAGGGCTGGAGATCCCTGGTCAAAGAGGCTGTAAAGGCAGATTGTCTTATAACATTTATTTATTAACAATTCTATTTTGTGGTTCGAGTCTTGGACACGCAGTCCAATCACCACACTGCACTGTTCACTGGGGGGGGAATTTTCCATACCCTTTTTTCATTCAACTCCACTTTGTTTTTGGAGTGCAATTTTGTCTGTACGATGATTGCATTCACGGTTTTTATTAACCTGATACTGAATAAAATGTGTTAGCTAAATTACTTTCAACTATTAAATTATTTAATAGAACAGTTTATACAGCATAAAGGGGCAGTTTCAGGTTGCCTGACCATGAGGGAGATAACTGCAGCAGGAATTGTGTAGGTAGACTGGCAGTGAAGTTGCCATTCACAGCAAAGTACAAATCCCATTTGGGGGGGGGGAACCCCCGAAAGACGACTTCGGTTTGTCCCTTTTTCCAAATGCGCCGTGGTCCCCAGCATTAGGGTGACAATACTCCCTTTTTTCCCCCGATGTCTCTTTTTGGCCCTATAAAAATACAGCCAGCCGGCTTTTCTTTATCGACCAAGGAATGTCTGTGATTCATCTGTTTTCTGAAAGGGGTAAGATTATGCTGCGAAAAATGAACATTCCATGTTGTGGATTTGGGGGGGGGTGTAAATGAAATTTCAGCCCCAGGCATGACGAAGTGGATACATCCTCTTTTGAAGGACCCACACCAATAGTTTCGCTTTCAACAACAAACACACGCGTCTATACGAACAATGGGCAGGCGGCGGAAATAAGAATACCTACACAAGAATAAAAGTTACGCCTTTCTTTCTTTGCGTGCACATCTGGGCAGTGTGTTCTCAATCCTTTCCCACATAGTGACGTGAGATGTGGGGCTGTTAGAACGTCCATTTAGGGAGTGTGGGTTGACTGTTAAGTTTATATAAGAATATCTCTTTGGATTGACATTTAGTCTTTGCAACTTGGTTACAGATCTTATTTATGGCACCAAGATTCTTGTAACAAAGCCAAAGAGAATGAAAAATTGGAATCGCTCATATTAGCCCTTTAATCTCGCTCCGCTGATCTCTGACCATTGCCGTCTTGCTCCCGCAACATTTGTTTCGCTACCTGCGATGTTTGTGTCCACTCCTTTAAACATTCTAATATTGTAGTAAAATTTTTGTGAAGCACCAGGAGCCAATCTCAGGATCTGGTGTATTATAAATATTTTTTAATGAGCAGTTTGTACTGTTTACTTTCACTTTTCGATGTTGTCAATCACACGCACTCTGTGTAAAAGGGAGCACATCTTACAAAGATCAGATCGATTGTCATTGAGCTCAGGATCCTGTTTTGAGCAAGCGAAAAACTCAATGCATAGTCTTGTCATTACCATCTCTCCTTATGCTAGACCTGTGAATCATTAAAAATCTACCTCCTGCAGCGCGTGTTGGATGGTAAGTTTGCCAATCCGCATTTTTCCACAGAATGGCTAACTTTAAACCTGTGGACAATAGGTTAATTTTCCAAGTGGGTTAAAGGTTTGAAATATTGCATAAATACCATTTGACGAATGCTTGTAGGTTGAAACAGTTTTGCATTCTACTATTGAAGACCTTTCATGGTACTTCTACATTCCTGTTCCCCTTTGGAATGACCTGCCCACAATCAATCCTGAGCACTGATCCCCTTAATATTTTTCATGATGTTAATCACTGGCATCGGGGGATGAAGCTAGGCTCCAGAGATGAAGATAGATTCGGCGTGCGTTGCCCTCCTTCTGGGAGGAGCGGCATTGATTGCCGAGTAAGTATCGCAGAGCTGACGGCTATGCTTGCCCGTGGCTGCCGCGTAGACGTCGGCGCTGCCATGGAAGGGCCCTCCCATCTCCCGAATGCTCAAGGCTGGATGATTGGTTCTTGGGGGTGCGCACACGCCGCTTCGGAGGGGGGGGCGGCAGCCACTCCAGTTCCATTCGTCCCGGAAGTGGCATGAGGAGCTTACTAGGTCCCTGGGGGGCACCTTTTTCTTCCCCCAAAACCATCTACGGCCTCCTCCGTCCTCACAACCTTGACAGCGGGACGGCTAAGGGTTATGTGGAGATCTACCCCCCAGTGAGCCGCTATTGCGAATGCAGCTTTCCTCCCGAAAAAGACCTGCCCGGGGGCCAGGCGTGGTAATCCAACAGACCTAGAGTGCCCGTACAGGGCCTGTAAGGTCTCGTCCCCACTGACGGCCAAGGCTTACGGAGCTGCTGGGCAGGCCCCCTCTGCCCTGCACGCCATGGCCCTCCTGCAGGTCTACCAGGAACCAAGGCGTTAAAGCAGCTGCACGAGGGTAGTTTCTGTCCAACGCTAGTGGTCCAGGAACGCCACCTTTGGCTTACCCTGGCAGATATGAGGGAGTCCGACAAGCACCGCTTCTTGGACTCCCCGATCTCCCAGGCTGGGAGAGCTTTGCCCAACAGTTCTCCGCCGCGCCGAAGCAGAAGCGATCAAACACATCCTGCCCCGGTGGCCCGCTGCTGCCGTCACCCAGCCACCGGCTGCAGCCCCTCCGCTTGCTCATCGCCGAGGGCGCCCTCCTGCTGCCTCCACCTCCGCTCCAGCCCGGCCTCAGCAGCAGCCTTCATGGCCACGGCATGGAGCTGGCACCAGGAAAGCGGCGCATACCCGTCTGTGCCCCAACCCAGCCCGCAAAGCGCCAGGGCAAGCGGCGCCCCTGAGACAGGCAAACCTGGAGTCTCAGGATCCTGCTCTTCAGGAGATGGTTAGGGCACCACTCCTTTCCCCGGAGTACGGACGCGGGCGGAGAATCTTTTGTTTCCATCCTTTTGTTCCGCCACTGGCTCCCCAGCCAGTGGTACCCAAACATTCAGTAAAAGAGCAGTTTCCTTGTTTCTCTGGGTCTCAAGAGGGCCAGGACGTGTGCACGAAGTGCAAGCCTCTATACTCCCGTCCCCCCCATCCTTTCGCCAGCAGGCAGCAGGGCCCGGTTCGAGGATGCTCTGCCTTCTCACGGCGCCCCTGCCCAATCGCAGATCCAGGGTAAGAATCGCACCACTCACTCAGACCCCACTCCGGGACGCTGTGCCTTCCGGGTCGGGTCCCTGTGCTCCGCCTCGCTGCCCCACCGCGGGTACGTTGGTGGGTTTCCCTAGTTCCGCTTGTTCGGTCTCTGGGGGCCTGGCAGTGCTCCCCAGGCTGTCTCGCTGGCTTACGAGACTCAAACCATCAGACTCTGAGCCTCGGCTATGCGATTCTGTTCGCTCCCCGCGTTCACTTATCTCCAAGTTCAGGAGCATCCGGTTCACCTCGGTGCCGGACAAAGATGCTCACCGTCCGTCCTGCGAGCGGAAATCGCGGTCCCTGCTGGCAAAGGACGCGCATAGACCAAGCCGGTCCCTCCAGCCGATAATGAACTCTGGGGTTTTGACCAGCCAGACACTTCCTTGTACTCCGCGACGCAGTGCGAGCCAAGTATAAAGCGCAAGAAAGTGGGTTACGGCCAATCTTGGACCTGCGCGTTTCTGAACCAGGCCCCTCACAAGCTCCCGTTCAGGATGTTAACGCAGAAACGTATCTTTCAATGCGTTCGTCCACAAGATTGGTTTGCAGCAATCGACCTGAAGGACGCGTACTTTCATGTCTCGATTCTCCCCCGACACAGGCCGTTTCTCCGCTTTGCGCTCAAGGGCTGGCATATCAGTACAAGGTCCTCCCCTTCGGGCTATGCCTGTCTCCTCGTGTCTTCACCAAGGTCGTGGAGGCAGCCCTCGTTCCCTGACGGGGGAGCAGGCATTCGCATTCTCAACTACCTCGACGATTGGCTCCTACTGGCACCCAGTCCCGAGCTCAGTTGTGCGAACACAGGGACGTGGTACTCAGCCACCTCAGCCGGTTGGGGGTTTCGGGTCAACTGGTTAAAATTGCAAACTCTCCCCTGTGCAGAGGATAACTTTTGTCAGTGTCGAGTTGGACTCGGTCAACCGGACGGCGCGTCTTTTGACAGAGCGCGCTCAGTCGATGCTGAACTGCCTGGAGTCATTTCGGGGCAGGAAGGCTGTTCCACTGAAACAGTTTCAGAGGCTCCTGGGGGCATAGGCATCCGCTGCCGCTGTTCGACGCCGGTCAGATTGCTTTCATATGAGACTGCTTCAGCGTTGGCTTCATGATCGAAGTCCCGAGATTGGCATGGCAACGCGGCACGCACCGGGTCTTGGTTACCCCCGTCCTGCCCGCCAAACCTTCAGCCCGTGGTTGGACCTTGTTTTCTTCGGGCAAGGGTTCCCCTAGTGCAAGTCCAGGCATTGTTGTTGTTTCAACAGATGCCTCTGCCATCGGCTGGGGTGCCATGTGCAACGGGCATGTAGCTTCAGGCACCTGGACAGGGCCTCATCTGCAGTAGCATATCAATTGTTGCTGGCAGTATGGCTTGCTCTCCGCCGCTTTAAACCGAGGCTTTGCGTCAGGGACATACTGGTCCGGACGGACAATACTGCGACCATTGCGTACATCAACCACCAGGGTGGTCTACGCTCCTGTCGCATGTCACAACTCGCCCGCCATCTCCTTCTTTGGAGTCAGAAGCATTTGAGGTTGCTTCATGCCGTTCACATCCCAGGCGAGCTCAATCGTGCAGCCGATGAGCTCTCACGTCAGCCCCAATCATCTAAACCAGGGATAGACAACTCCGGCCTGGAGGGCCACTATCCTGCAGAGTTTAACTTCAGCCCTCATAAAAAACTCACCTGCCTGTATCTATCTAGTAATCCCGAAAACACTGATTGACCTTGTTCAGGTGTGTTTAATTAGGGTTGGAGCTAAACTCTGCAGGGACAGTGGCCCTCCAGGACCGAAGTTGCCTATCCCTGATCTAAATCAACAACATGTATGTTAGACATGTTAGATATTCCATCTAAGCTCCTAAAAGAGGTGCTTTCAGAACGGTCATAGATCCTCTCTGAACTATTATTAATTCCTCGTAGTTAGGATATGTCCCCAAAACCTTCAAACTTGCTGTTATTACGGCCTCTCATCACAAAACGCACACACTTGACCCCAAAGAACTAGTTTAAATTATAGACCGATCTCGAATCTCCCTTTTCTGTCCAAGATACTAGAAAAAGGTAGTATCCCCTCACAATTCTATTCTCTCTTAGAGAAAAATGGCATCTGTGAGGATTTCCAGGTCAGACAAATTTAGACCGTAGCATAGTACTGAGACTGCTCTCCTTAGAGTTATAAATGACTGGCTCTTATCATCTGATGATCATGGTTGTATCTCGCTATTAGTGCTAATTGGAATCTTAGTGCTGCATTCGACGAAACTATGGAACCACACCCTTCTTTTTGCATAGACTAGAACACTTTGTGTGGCATATAATGGAAGTGCATTAGCCTTGGTTTAATTCGTACTTATATGGGACCGCCATCATATGCGTAGCATTGAATGAAGCAGGTATCATAATCGATCGCAAGTGCAGTATGGAGTAACTCAAGCGCGTACTATGGCCGGTACTCTGCTCGCTTTACATGTTTTACCCTTGGGAAGATATCAGCAGGGAAACACGGTGCTTTAGCGTTTCACTGTTATGCTTATGATGCGCAGCTCATATTTCTCTTCGCGGCTCGGTGAAACATACCGAATTGAAAAACTACACGGAATGCCATAGCGATATAAAAAACTGGATACGAGTAATTTCTTACTGCTAATGCTGAAACAACAGGAGGTGTTAAATTATAGGACTAAAAGCTCTGCATGTAATAAACCTAAACGCTGGATGGCTGCTCTGTCAATTCTTTCGCATCAGTTAGAACCTAGGTGTGCTATTTGATAGCAACCTTTCCTAGAAAGCCAAATTTCTCTAGCATTGTAAAACTGCATTTTTTCCCATCTCCAAAAATATATCGATTAATTAAACGGCCTATGCTCTTAATGTCAACTGCATAAATGGAATCCTGGTTTATGCACCTCAAGGTTAGATGTATTGTAATGCATTTATTGGGTGGATGTTCTGCACACTTAGTAACCAACCGTCCAGTTATTCCAAAATGCAGCAGCTAGATTTATTCTTACTAGACCCAGAAGTATGATCACACATCTACTCCGATTCCTGTCAACGCTGCAACTGCGCTGCTGGCTTCCCTATTAAACATCGTGTGGGAGTAGATTTTGAAATCCCCTGCTTATTACTTGTGCACAAAGTCCCATGAATGGTTTACAGCACCTAAGTATTTTAATGAGCTCTTGTTACATTATAGTCCTCCCACGTCACGCGCGCGCAGTGTCCGTTCATAAAGCTCTGCTGGCAATTTGATAATACCTTAGCATATGCAAAGTCAACTGCCGGCGGCATATCCTTTTCCTACTATAGATGGCGCCCAAACTGCTGGAATAACCTACCTAAATTGTTCAGGAGGGCAGACACCGACTCTGGCAGTTTAATCTAGATTAAAGAACCCATCTCTTTAACCTGTCTTACAACAGAGCAACACTAATAACACGCTAACGCTTTCTAATATCCAAATCCGTTAAAGGATTGTTTCTAAAGTGGCTGCATTAATTAGTTAAAAAACCGGGCAACCAGGAACACTTCCCATAACACCAGATGTACTTGCTACCATCATTAGAAGAATGGCATCTAATGCTAATATTGGTGCTGTGTTCTCCTCCTTATTTATATTACATATCCGAGGGTCACCATAAGCCACCAGATCCAGCTCCTGTATCCAAGTCAGAGGGTCACTGGGGGGGGGGGGGGGGCCCAGTCACCCGGATCCAGTTTTTTTTTTTTACGTAAATCCAGCCCAGCATGTGTGGATTCAGCAACCTAGAAGGACCTCTCCAGACAGTAGCACGCCCCTGAAAGACACGGGGAGAACCAAAGACAACTAGAGCCGCCAGAGAGAGACAGATCCCCTGTAAAGACCCTTGTCTCAGACGACCAACCGGGCCAAGCCAAGACCAAGAGGGAAAACAGATGGATTCTTTCTTTTTCTTTTGCATGCAACAATCCTGACTTTGCTGCAGGTCTGGAACTTGGGAGGTGAAAACTGCTGTTTCTTCTTTCTGGTCATTAGGTAGCTTCTGGGCCCCCCGACTAAGCCTTGGTTTCCTTCCTCCCTAGGTGTTTTTGTCCTCCATTCATTCTTCTGTCCACCTGATGGAGTTTGTTGGTTTTCCTTGCCCGCCGCCTGGGTTCGACGCCTCTCTCTGCTTGCTATACGTTGGGGACCACTTCAGTTAGATACAGAATATCATTGACTTGATTGCAAATTATTGCACAGATAACATTTAATTAAACTGAGACTGAGCTACATGATGACATCACTGAAATTCAATGATAAACTGCTGCTTTAAAAAAACAACATGTTTCATTTTTGCATTATTGACACAACTGGTTTGTCCTTAATTAGAATTTAAATTTTGGCCATTGAAAAAATACTTTAGTGCATTTAGGGGCCACGGCCTTTATATAATCCAAAGCGCTGTTTTACAGTGCAATCAGGCTAAACATCCAATGTCTTACCTAGGCATTGTCTTCCGGGAAATCTCGAACCCCCAACCTTGCACTTGTTAACGTCAGTGCTCTACTTATACACTTTTTGAGCTACACAGTGAGCAACTCTTGTGTGCACAACGTTGGAATGTGTACTGGACCTGAAAGGGAACTCTCGGTTATGTATGTAACCCCCCTCGTTCCACTGAAGGCGGGAACGGAGACGTTTACGTTCCAATCGCTCACAGTTTGCTGTACCACCACTGTACGGCCTAGAGGCACACCGGATCTCGTGCTCCTCAGCGAAAAACTGACTGTGCGACTGCAACCGCTCTCCTTATTCCCCCCCCGCGTTGCGCGGGCGTGGGTGCGCGATGCAAATCTCGCACGCCAACATTCATTGGCTTTGTTTTGTTAACAACGCGAAGGCGGATTTGTCCCTCTAAGCAAAATCCCGATTTCGTCCGTCAGTGACGTAACATCTCCGTTGCCCTCCTTCGGGAACGAGGGTTACCAAATACTAACCGAGACGTTTCCCTTTCACTTTTGAGATTCACGATGCACGTACTCTGCGTCTTAGCCCATACAATGGAGCAGGTGGCACTTACAACAACATTTTACAAGATTAGATGTTTGTCAGTGGTGCTGAGGCATCTTACAAATCATAATCGCCATGGTCCACAGTCAGGTCAGTCAGCAGTTTATGTCTTGTTATTTCAGCTTAGGCTACAGCGATAGCAGGATGGCCTTTGGTCCATATTTTAGGGATTTCCTGGCATCAAAAGTTATTTACTTCTATCATATGAGTACGGTTTGGACTTTCTGAATGAGAGTGCCTCTCCACTCGGCTTTTGATTATTTAATGAAACCATTAGCAGCGCACATAAGTGGGATTATATACTTTCGCCTGGCCTCCCCCCCTGCTCCCCCGACTTCCCCCGCTATTTTCGCGAGACGATTCTTTTTTATTTCCGCTGACCACAGGACGCGCACCTTTCCCAAATGGATGAGGGGCGTTTTAATACTTGTATGGTAGCGTTCGCCATTGTTTCATAGTCTAATGAATGACAGGGTGGTGACGGATGATTAATTGTCCCTCGTAAAACCATCGGAAGTCACCAGTGATAAGACAGTCATTTTGCCGTTGTTGTTTGAAGAACTTCTCAGCGTGATGAATGAGTTGATGACTTTAATATTTCTTTATGTACAAACTGATTAAAAAAACAATCTTAAAACTATTGCTTTATTGCAGCATCAAACACAAGACAAATTAAGCAAATGAGTGTATAATATAGTTATCTAAGATGAAATTCTAAATTCGATTTTTATAAAATATTATAAACATACTTCAAATAAAAAGCCGTTGGACAAACTGTGCAAAAAAACAAAACCACAACAAACAACAACAAACAAAAAAACTATGCATTGTTTTTTCTGTCAAAGCAAATCAAAAAGTCTCCTGATGGGCGTTTGAACTTCACATCAAACTGCTTCTTTTTTTTCACACAAACGCGAGGCACAGACTGCATGGTTGCTAGATTCAACCTGGTATTCGAGCATCTTCGTCATGCGAGAGCTGCACGGAAAGTTACAAAAACTGCCGTGCACACCACCACACAAAATGAGCGACTCAAAAGCGAACCTTCTGCGCCAACCACAGCGATGGCGCAGATTAGGCGCGCGCACAGCGTGTTGCCAATTAGTCATGTAACCTTTTCCCTTCCAAACACCTAGCCACAAATTTAGCTTTTTTTAAAGTTACTTATCCGAGTGTCCAAGACTATCTTTTTTATAACATTACAAGACTCAATGTTGAACACGGTTGCCCACGACAAAGCCAAGACTTTTATGCCAAAAAACAAAAAAAAAAAAATTAAACCAGACCCAGCTCAGGAAGTCCTGCTAAACCTCTCCATTGGTGAAGATACCAGCATGACAGGCTTAAGGTAAAAAAATGAACTGATAGATTCGATATCACTATTTAGGTTTTACCGGATCCTGAATCATCAACCCTACCAGTTTTCCCCCACATTGTAACCCGATTAGAAATAAACGTATCCACCAAAGTGTTCATCACACATGACTCTCCAAAATGAAGTTATAAATGTATCCCAAGATGCCACCTTGGGAGTTTTCACTTTTGCTGTGTTGCGTTTTGGCATTTTGTTATAGTAGTTAGAACGGGTTATTATCATCTAGTCTTTTTATTGTACTTAAATCGATCTAGCTTTTCTTAAGCTGTAAAAGAAAACAGAAGTTGTTGAACTGGTAGTGCACTTTAGATGTTCTGTATGTGAAATGACACTCACATGATCTCCGTCATTTTTGCAATTTGGTCCCATAGGAGATGGACGGTGGCCGTAAACACGAGTATTTTTTGTGTCAGCAGAATTGCTGGCCTCTGAATGCATTTGTGGACCCACTGCAGCTTCGGCTGTGGGCGGTTAGGTCTACCATGCAGTGACCGAAGAGAGATGAGTTCCTGTAAGATTAGCATGAAATATTCCCCTCGAAAGGTCAACAAGCCTGATGAATGAATGTTAGTCCTGCTTACCTTCTGTTGTGGACAGGCAGTGCATCTGTTGCAGAGCAGCTGAATGTTGTAGTTTTATCTTTTCTGAGCCATTTTGTGCAGAGCAATACCATGAGTGAATTAAATAGGCTGTACTCTGTTGGTTGTGAGTCTTACAGCCGCCTGCACTCATTTATTTTGAAAGACAGTCCCTCCACCACAACACCGAAAAGTATGATTGTGCAATTATGATTATCTCAGTATTCTTCCTCTTCCAAGGAACTCGCTCTCTTCAATTGCCGCTATAATTTATTCTACAACGCAGTAAGTACTGCCACAATGCCAGTTGCGCTAATAAACACACCCACACATAATGCAATTTTCTAATGCCTCTAAATTAGCACCACAAACAAACGTGTTGCACACACGCTACTACATTCCTTCTTTCCCTGTGAATCAGTTCACTTCAAACTAATATATTTTTTTAAAAACATGTGTAAAGAGCTTTGATCATAAAACTAACCCGTTAATATAATTTTAAGAACATTGGAGAGGTATAGAGTGACAACTGGTATCATATCATTTGAAAATAGGTAGTCTGGTTTCATTCTAAAAATTTCAACCACATCTGTTAATAAACTTTAACGACAGAACTTTATTCACCAATCGGAATCTACTGTTATGCTATGACAAATAATGCACACACAAACTTATATACAAATTACTGTATGGTTTGATTTCGACATTTGTTATTAAAATAGTAAAACAATTTACTTTTTGAACACAGTTTGTGAAATATAAGTTACACATTGTTAAAGTACTGCAAGGTTGCTGATTTAGCAACTGACCAGTCAAAATGATTATCATCAACTCTCACCTCAAACCTACCACTTAATCTCAAAAATTGCACTCAACAAATGCAGTAATGATTAAAGACAACAAAATCATGTGGTTAAAGAAATTTCCATCTTGCCCTTTTCTTCTTTAACGATAATACATTTTGTCCACTAAATATCTCATTATGGGCACAAAAAAAAAAAAAAGGATTAAGAAGGATTATATTTAAAGTTCATGTGTATATAAAAAACAAACAAACAAAAAAACATTCAATTTGCTTTATTATAAACTTTTTTGAATGATTGAGGAAACGATTAGGAATGGCACAGCATAGAATAATCATAAATTTTATTATGGCACAAGACACATTTTTGGCAAAGTTATTAAACAATATAAATTTTAGGAGTCTCCGGGGTAAAATAAGAATATTATAAAAATGCTTAATAGTTGTAGAGGTTCATTTTCTTGGAGCATAGCCTAAAATCTGTCACACGACACGTGTTGGTGTGTAAAACAAGCGCATGAAGGAGATATCAAAATAGTTATTTTAATGATCCACAGGGGAGGGGGGGCACACCCAAACACAAATCCAAATAATCTAACATCAATAGTGGACAAAGCAAAAAATGGGGAATACAGATTTTTAAATACTGGGAACGTAATCAGTGGGAAACAGAAACAGGTGTGGAGCTAATTAACTAAAAACAAGAAAAAGGAACATGACCAAATAAGGATACTCAGTAAGAACAGAAGTCCATAACTGTGGCAGTTCGCCCCCTCCCAGAACAGTGCGTCCCCGCACCCGACAGAAATAGTCCAGCGGAGGGAGGGTGGGGGGTTCAGTAGGCGGGCGTGGGGCAGGCAAGGGGCAGGCAATGGAGAGGGAGCATAGACCATAGTGCCAGGGTGGAGTGGATGTAGGGAGGAGCCAGATGGAGCTCCAGAGGCCAGCCAGGATGGTGGCCCATGGTGGAGTTGACGACGGGAGGAGCCATGGAGGAGTAAGAGCCGACAACACCAGGGGGCCAACTGACGGCGACTGCACCAATGGATGAGGAGCCCAGGATGGAGCCGAGCAGATGGAGAGCTAGGGGTGACACAGAGAGGATCCAGAGGGACAAGGCACTGCTGAAGGCACAGGCAACCGAGGTGGAGCCGGGGCTCTGGAAGACCGCTGCAGAGCGACTGAGGATGGAGGGGGGAGACGGAGGAGCCTGACAGAGCCGGAGGGATGGAGTGACAAGGGCGTAAGCCAGAGGAGTGGAGTCCTGAGGCGGCGGGATGGTCAACGACTGACTGGCCAGGCGGAGCCGATGGGGGTCGAAGGACCGAGAGCTGGAGTCCAGGGCTCTGAAGCTGGAGGCAGAGAGACAGGGGATCCTCACACCAAGGCGGAGCTGGAGACTGGAAGTCCCGAGGCAAATAAGAGCTCCCAGATGGTGCTGACTGAGGGGTGAGCTGAGGGGCTGACAGGCACTAGCAGATATAGGGTTGAGGAACTGGCTGATTTGAGAGGAGGCAGGAGGGGGAGGCTGGGAGGGAACACAGAAGGACTTGGGCTGGGCGGAACCCAATGAGAGATGCAGGAGGAGATTCAGGGCTGCTGGCCGAGACCAAGCGGAGACACAGGAGGGGGAATTGGTTTGGGGGAGGCATTACGTGCAATCTATTAAATCCCATCTGGAAAAGGTCCATATAAGTTCCTCTGGGTAGTATTGTCCAGTGAGGCAGTGTCAGCTCTACTCTCAGTGGCTGGGAGTGTGGGCGGGCTTCTCTCAAGCCTCCCTCGATCTCCACAAAACTCCCTCGGGGGAGCGGGGCTGATGTTGCCCGGCCTGGGCGCACTAGTCCGATAATGCTGGAAGCTCCCAGGCTCCATGGCGGCGATCGATCTCAGTCAGTCAAGCAGCGGGGCTCTAGGCTCTCAGGTCTGCAGTGGGTCTCAGGCAATAATTCCGTGCAGCTGGATGGCCGGCTGGCTGGTCTCTGGTCTCGGGTGGAGCTGGAGATAGCCTCCTCCAGCAGGGGCAAGTGCACGGTGAACGGTGATCCAGTTATTCTCCAGCACCCCTCCCGCATGGTGGTGAAATCCTCTTTGGGACCATTAAGCTGGTAGAAGGCGTGCATTACACTGCTACTCTCACTCAGGCTGGGTGTAATAAAAAACAGAGCCAGAAAGCGGCCCGGTCTGGGAAGTGGAGTAAGACACGCATGAATCGAGCAAAGTCCTTGGTGTGGTCACTCCAGCTGAACGGTCCAACTGTTCCAGGCATAGGAGCTGGACAGCTGGTAAAAAGCCATTCCGAGAGGGAAAAACAAAAAAAAAGAAAAAAAAAAAAAAGCGCAGCTAAACTTATTCACTTTTAAGGTCAGCTATTCTGTCCTGCGTGTTGGTGTGGCAAAACAATACGGCAGAGAGGAGATATCAAAATAGTTATTTTAATGATCCACAGGAGAAGCAGGCACATCAAACACAAATCAAAATAATCTTACATCAATATTAAGCGGACAAAGCAAAATGGAGAACACAGATTTTTAAATAGTAGGGCGTAATCAGTGGGAAACAGAAACAGGTGTGGGGCTAATTAATTAAATAAGCAAGAAAGGAACATGACCAAATAAGGAAACTCAATAAGAACAGAAGAGTCCATTACTGTGAGGAATAAAATCATTGAGACAATCACTAACCATGACACAATCTATGAAATTATTTTTGCATATTAGCAATTATACGAAAATAATATAATGTGATTCAACGCTGAAACATACCTTTTTTTAAAAATCTTGTGTTTCCAGTGACAACCGGGACTAATATTTTCCCGAGTCGCTTAACACGTTTAAAACAGGAATCTCATGAATATTCATGTATGCTCCGCCCAGTGACACCAAATATCTCAGACAATCCAATATTTCAGAACACTGGCACCACCACTTGCAGATTTTAATGATAACAGTGAAAAGAACTTAAAAATATGCCTTCCCATGCTCGATTGTACATATAAGAGTAATACAGCATTTAAATCTGTAAATGGTCTACTTTTATTTGTGTACAATCACAATATCAAAAAAACATTGTGCTTTTGCAAAATAAAGAAAACCAAAACAAAAACAAAAAAAGGGTGTGCTTTTAGCCGTCTCAATCTCACATCTATTTAAAATGTGTCACTAAAATGAACTAAAACTCAGCAAATATTTTACACACATACAAGAGAGATATATCTATAGAAAGCTTGACATGTCTACTTTTTAAACGGCAAGTCATGTCAAAACAAATATTATGTGACAAAGTATGAAACCAACTTTGATGTCAAATCTTGTCTCCCGGGTGCTTACATTATCTCTAATATCACACCCACGCTACCAATTGCGCTTTTTTATATTATAATAGTCCACTTGAGAAGCCCGTGATGTAAACTTCACATCACAGCAAAACAAAAACAGCTAGACTTTTCCCCAAGTTCATCTTCAAGCATTGCCTTTTTGGGAAAAAGACATGCTGAGGAAATAATAAGGGGGAGAATTTACCTCATATAAAAAAGGCGTTGAGAAAGTAAAATCTTTTTTTTTATTAGCCTACTTGCATTAGTTGTTATTGAGTTACTGTGACATAACTTGTACATATTTTACGTGAATTTTTTAGACTTTTTTTTCCCAAAACCCTGATTCCCTGACAAAATGTATAATCAAGTGAAATATAAAGATTCATTCACTGCATCTAATGTTCACGACACCAGGATGTTTTTTTTTTTTTATGTTCTATAAAAAAAGTAAAGTGAAAGTGATGTGACATACACAAGTATGGTGACCCATACTCAGAATTCGTGTTTCTGCATTTAACCTATCCAAAGTGCACACACTCAGCAGTGAACACTAGTGTTGTTTTTGGTGGCCTGTTTTAATTTTAGTTTTAGTCTAGTCTTTGTGTGAAGCTGTCATTTTAGTTTTTATTACTTTTAGTCACATACATACTTTTTTTAGTCGGGGCGAAAACTGATGACATTTTAGTCTAGTTTTGATCAATGAAAATTGTATTTTAGTCTCTTTTTAGTAATGCCATTCTATTTAACCCAGTCAATATAGTAAAAGTAGTAGTATATGACGAAACCAAAATTATCTTATTATATTATTGTTACCTTGTAGACTCAAGAATATATCCATTCCAGACATGGAAGACTCTCTGATTTGAATTTACAACATTTATTTTAACAACCAAACATGTTAGAAGAACACACAAATAAATTTAAATAAAAAAACAATAAATAAAAATAATAAAAAAAAATCTGCAAATTTTTTCTCCCAAAGACGGGACCCCTCGGCTGGCCAGCCATTGGTCCCTTTCTCTGTGTCAAGGCTGATTTAAATTTTGGCGGGCCCCCAAGTTCGCCCGGGGGCGTGGAAAATGTGACGCCCTGCTTTTTGCCCGGAAATTTGCTTTTCGGAACTCATTTCATGTGGCAAAGCACAACTTTTTTTTTAACTTTCCTCACAGCTCTGCATCCAACATGCCCAAAATTCAGGGCGATTCTAGGAACATGCACCTCTGTGCCGGGTTTGTGTGAAACAGAAGCAGTTTAATGTGAAGTTCAAAACCCCTCAGGTGCTTTTTGACGGAAAAACGCTTTTTTTTTTTTTTTTTTTTTTTTTGAAAAATAAAAATAAAATGCTGCATAGTTTATCCAAGGCTTCTATGTGAAGTACATTTTATTGGTATTGTATAAAATAGAATAAGAATCATTTAGATATTAATTATACACTACTTGCTTTCAGTTGTCTTGTGTTTGATGTGAAATACAGCCAATAGTTTTATTTTTTTAAGTTTGTACATAAAGAAATTATTAATTCATCAACTCATTCATCACAAGACTTGCAAATACTGGCAAATGACTTCTCACCGGTGATTCCCGATGGTTTTAGGGGACAATTACTCCTCGTGACTTCTCACCGGTAATTGGAAGTGAC
>NC_056603.1:35998366-36024283 GCF_018340385.1 Cyprinus carpio
CTCCGAATTTGACACTGATGCAGCTGGTTCAGGACTTCTGATCTACCCGCACTGGGAATGATTACGCGAGCCCCCCAAAGCACACAACCATCCTGTATACTTAATTCATCTTTTCTGATGTGAATGGGTCAAACTCTGTTCTATTAATTCCTGCAGCAACTTCGTTGCACCATTTCTCTCACTCTGATAATACCGATCTTTTGTGTCCAACTTCTCACCTGTTCTGCTGCTGTAATCATACAGGCGTCTGCATTCTCCAGCATTAGTACTCTTTCCTCCCTGCTCATAGGACAGATTCAGCGCTGGCAAGGGTAACCGACTTAGAGCATCTGCATTTGCCTGATCCTTGCCAGGTTTGTGGTAGATAATGTTGTATTTCATATGCTCTTAATGTCACAGCCCATCGCTGGATCCTAGGAGAGATGACATTTGGGGGAACAGATTTTTAACTTCGTTAAACAAAGACGCCAACAAGGGTTTATGATCTGTAACGCATGGTAAACTTCCTCACCATATAAATACTTATGGAAGCGCTTGTAAGCTGCCAAACATTACAGCCAATCCTTCCTTGTCCAACCGCGGTAATAATTCCACCAGCTTGATTCACCCAATGTCCGCGGATACATAAATCCAACGGGTCTTTCACTGCCATCTGGCATCTTATGAGAAAGAACTGCACCTAAGCCATAAGGAGAAGCATCACATGATAAATCACATCCTTCTGGGGGTCATAATGGACCAGAACCTTTACTGATTGGAGCATTTTTTTAGACTGAACAAAGGCAGCTTCTTGTTCTCCACCCCAGTGCCATTTTGCATCCTTCCGCAGCATCTTGTGCACTGGGGCTAAAACAGGAGACAAGTTGGGCAAAAATTTGTTATAGTAGTTTAACAGTCCCAAATAGGCCTTCAACTCAGTCACAGTCTTTGGCGAGGGAGCATTTT
This sequence comes from Cyprinus carpio, assembly GCF_018340385.1. Taxonomy (NCBI): domain Eukaryota; kingdom Metazoa; phylum Chordata; class Actinopteri; order Cypriniformes; family Cyprinidae; genus Cyprinus; species Cyprinus carpio. The sequence continues at coordinate 35,999,312 of NC_056603.1, forward strand.
GAATAGCAGTCACTTTTCGGGTACTGGGTGTAGGCCAGTCTCATCGACTTTATGACCCAAGAACATTACCTCTTTTTCCATGAAAGTACATTTACTCCGTTTCAAACGCAGTCCTGCTTCCTGCAACCTTTCCAATACCCTAGCCAGCATTTGGAGATGCTCGCCATCATTGCGAACCGGTCACCAAGATGTCATCCAGGAAAACTGCCACATAAGGAAGACCTTGCAGTACTCCCTCAATGGTCCTTTGGAAGATAGCAGGACTAGAAGAAACTCCAAAGGGTAACACACGGTAAGTAAAACAGCCCCTTATGGGTATTCACTGTGACATATTTCTTAGACTCTGCATCTAATGCAATCTGATGGTAAGCATGACTCATATCCAGGTTGGTGAACTTCTGCCCTCCTGACAATGTTGCAAACAGATCATCTAATCGAGGAATGGGGTACTGTTCCAACTTTGAAACTCGATTTACTGTTAGCTTGTAATCACCACACAGTCATACTGTATTATCAGGCTTTAAAACTGGCACTACAGTTGCAGCCCATTCAGAATGTTTAACAGGTTCTATGATGTTTTCTCTTAACAGGCATTCTATTTCAACTTCTACCTTCGCTTTCACTGCATTAGGAACTGGTCTGGCTTTGAAAAATCTGGGGATGGCTTCTTTGTCCACATAAATCTTTGCTGGTGGACCTTTCAATTCACCCAACTCCTCTTTTGAACAATTCTGCATGTTTACTGAGTAAGTCAGGAAAGGTTAAATTTTCAACCCCTTGAATCTTGTGTATGGCCTCCCATTTCATGCCCAGTTCCTTGATCCACCCTCTGCCCAATAAATTAGGTCCTGTTCCAGGCACTACCACTACTGGCAATTCCTTCATTGTTCCCTTGTGTCTGACAACCACTTGCGCAGAACCCAACACTGGTAAGGCTTGGCCAGTATAAGTTTTTAACTTCAAAGAACAGGTCTTTAATTCTGGATTTTTATGTTCTTCCCACAATTTGGAAAAATTTGACCCATTCATTACAGTCACACCACAGCCTGTATCCACTTCCAAAAGGTACTGTTGAATCTTTACAGCCAATGTGATAGTCAGCAGGAGCAACCTTAGAATCTCTGTCTCATTCAACTGTCACTGTAACAAAATACCTTCTTCATCAATTCACTTTGTTTTCATCTTGCTGACATAATGTGATCTCTGTACCGCCTCTGGCCGCACTTGCTCTTCTTCTCCCCCTTGAAAGGTTTGTTCTCTATGGAACTTTTTGATTACCTACTTTCATTATATGTCCTTGTTTCCACATTTGTGACATTTCTCTGAAATAATCTACACTCATTGGCTAAATGTTCAAATTCCCTCATCTGTAAAACATGCTCATAACCTTGACTATCTTGGTGTTTTAACTGACATTTTTTCACTCTCATTGAACACAGATGTTTCCGGACGTTAGCTTTTGCAAATCCTTACAGTCTTTTTGCTGTTTTCCAATGCTTGAGCTTTTCAACAAGTTCTCAAATTTACTCTGATTCGGTCCAGCAGCCTCTACGTTGAAAATACGTCATCATTTATCAGCCACATACCATCCCTACCCGCAGCATCTCTGTAAGTTTTTCCTCCTAAATTACAGTCCCAGAAGCCAGTTTCCTAAATACTGGCGCACAGACTCAAGAACACTTTCCCCCTTCTTCGCTTGATCTTGAATTGATTAAAAACCGTTGGAATACACTCTCACTGGGTTTGGATTAAAAATGCTCTCTTTCAATAACTCCACTAATTCTCCAAAAGTCTTTGTCCGGGTTTTCACTGTCCTCAATAAATTCCTCAGTAGACTGTATGTTTTGCTTCCTACCGTGCTTACAGTATAGCTTTTTGCTTGGTCTGCTTCTTAATTCGTTTGCCTCGAAGAAATTTTTTGCAAGATTTCACAATAATCTTCCCCAAGATGCGATTGCTGGACTATCAATGGTGTGACTGTTCCTAGCATGGTTGGCCATCTTCTTTTCGAAGCCCCACTTGTATGACCCAGCTTTTTCCACCTTTTCAAAACTTCCTTTCATTGCTTTCATCCTCCTTCGCCAAAATTTAATAACTTGAGAGAACAGATTGTCAAGTATATATTAAATTTACTCAGGAGGAACCAGCAGCAAACCAATACCCACCCACCATGTCAACAGGATCACATGGTCGGATTAAATTCTACCACTAAACCTCTTCTTCTTTGCTGTATTTAAACCAAGTCAAACGGCATAATTGCCCCCTACAGTCAATCAAACCGATAGCTCATGTCTACTAACAACTTCTTAAATAATCCACTTGCAATCATAAGTTAGACCCAGCGATAGGTTACATGAACAATAGCCTTGACAACAATTTTCCCCAAACCACCCGAAAGTAATTCATATGTGTGCCTAGGAAATATCCAAACACCGTGTGTTAAAATTTTCCAATGAAACAAATACAAGAACTAACCGACCACAGGCTTAGCTAAAAATAAATAAAACATACAATTAGTGCTACTGATATGTTATCCACTCGCCATTATATTTTTGGTCAGATAACCTTTTGGTCAGTTGACCTGTGATGGAATCAACTGAATTAATTGATAAATGTTGCTACTCCCCTTTTATTATTATTATTATTTTTTGGTCACGGCTTCCCTCAGAGTTCAGTGACTAATAATTTCGGGCAGTTTTCCGTAACCTTCTTCCGCTCCATAGTAATAATAATACCAAATAACCCTCCTAAAAAACGTGCAGTTTACGCTTGTCTACATTGCGTCCCCGCGGCCTCTTTTTGCCATCCAGCTAAGCCCCGCCCACTCCGGAGGACGTTGAAATTTGTTCAAACTTTTAAGGGTCTATATGTTGTGCAAGCAATTAAAATGAGAATTATAATGAGTTATTTTGTTTTAAAATTGTCCACTTTGCGAAAGGTGCTTTTCATTCAAGGTCACAGAAACACTTAGGCCTTATAACAATAGATATATATCTGCATTTCGCTTCAAAAAATTAAATCTAATTCTCGTGGTTTCCATGGTTCGTGCACATCTCGATTTCTAGACAAAACGCAGACTTTATTAACATTCTAAATCCAGAGAAAATGATATCAACCCCAAGTAAATTTTCTTATGAAATATTTGCAGTCTCTTAAGTAGGTACTGTTTTATATCTCGTTCAACTGTTGGGGAATAAAGTCCATTTTGAGCGTGTTTTTGATTTCTTTCTCTCATTTGACTACAGCGTCAATGAGGGCTTTCAGTGTCCATTGAGGGGCGCTGTTTTACTTTGACTAGTCGATTGCAAAACTAGGTCTTTCACAAACCCTGTACAACTTCTGTGGGTGTACACAATAGCCCTTAATATCTAGAAAATTACAATTTTTTAAAAATCCGTCCTTGAGTTAAACAAGTTTTGTCCAAATTTGTGATGCACAACCAAAATAATAACCCTTGTTCTCCAAAATACAACCAGCAAAACAAAAGTTGTCTGCCCCTACATTTGCGTATGTGCAACAGGTGATGATGTATTGTAACTGCAGTCCATTAAATATTTCCATGCCTGCTGTATTCCATACTCTTTGACACAAGTGTACGGGAGTTTTGAGTAAAGTTAGATTTAGTGTTTGAAAATGTATAGTATAGGCCCTATAAAAGGACTACAGTATATCTTTTCCTCAGATCTTGCTGTCCATTTGCCTTTTTGTTTACACACCACAAACCATTTAAAAAATTTACAGTATGGTTTGTAAGTCGTTTGCCCGTTTGTGGAAGCGGTTGGCTGTTTAATAAGTATGTGTTTTCAGAGTACCATTAAAGACTGTCACCTGACAGTCTGTTACAGCAAAACTGCTGTGTTTTCCCTCAACTAGTGCTAATTTTTGCACTACAGTAGACAAATGACAGAAAAACGCCCAGCCATGAAACATAAGCCAAACACTATAGCATTACAACCCCCATCCACCTTGATGCCGTGTTTTTGTCGCCGGTCCCCAAGGCTTTCTTAAAACCACACTAGTGTTTCATTTGTAAACAATTCCTTCCTGCAGCCTGCCCACTTTTTGCCACGGTTCCACAAGAAACCTCATCTGACAAGGTCATTTTCTGTTTTGTTAAAAACTCAGGTTTTATTTGGATGCTTCACAAAAAAAGACCAATGCCCATAAAACACCTATAGACCTTCAGAATTACCTGATCAAACCCACAATCATGTTCCATAATTCCAAATCCTTGCATTTTATTTTACTTGTCATCGAGTTCTAGTAAATCATCTCTCTTCTAATCAAAGGCAGATGCTTTAATAACAGCAGTTAAAGAGATAGTTTTCCCCAAAATTTTGAAATTTGTGCGACCCTGACGACCCCAAAAACCCAGCTCATAGGTAACCACAGAGTGTAAATATTTGTTTGAGCAATAGCCAACAAATACATTTGTATGGGTCAAAACTACCCGATATTTCTTTTTATGCCCAAGAAATCATTAGGATATTAATTAATATCATGTTCCATGAAGAAATTTTTTAAAATTTTCTTCTATCGTAACCGTAAATATCGCAAAACTTAATATGTGATTAGTAAGATTTCCATGTTGCTAAGAAGTTTCCATCCTGTACAATTTTTGGATGGTGCTTTTTCTCAGGAATTTATGATGTTTTTTATATTTTTTTTTTGCACCCTCAGATTTCCAGATTTTAAAATATTTTGTAATCTCAAGCCCAAATATTGTCCCCATCCGAAAAAAAAAAAAAAAAAAAAAAAAAAAAAAAAAAAAAATAAAAAAAAAAAAAAAAAAAAAAAAAACAAAAAAAAAACAAAAAAAAAAAACAAAAAAAAAAAAAAAAAAAAAAAAAAAAAAAAAAAAAAAAAAAAAAAAAAAAAAAAAAAAAAAAAAAAAAAAAAAAAAAACAAAAAAAAAAAAAAAAAAAAAAAAAAAAAAAAAAAAAAAAAAAAAAAAAAAAAAAAAAAAAAAAAAAAAACAAAAACATGTTGGTAAGGCAAAGTTCAAATGGATTTATTTATTCAGCTTTACAGATGACATGTAGACATCTCATTTCAGAAAGTTTAATCCTTATCACGGGTTTTGTGTTTCCGGGTCACATTGGTCATCACATTCTTAACATAATGGAACACAACAGATTTTTTGTGGAAAATTTTTCTCAATTGTATTGTGTTGTCCCCATCATGCAGTGAAAAGTCAAATAGTTTAAAAGCATTTCTATTCTATCTTTATTTCTATTCTTATCTATTCTATTTCCTTTCTTTCTCTCTAGTCTATTCTTCTACTTTGAGTCCATAACCGCACTCCATGTAATTCCGTGTTTTAACAACGTGGTGGGCGTGTATTGTATTCGTGCAACCTCATGTTTGGTGCAATGTGTTATCTTCATCATCCTTTTTTGAAACGACATCCCAGCCATGCTTTGTTAATTCCAACGCAGGCAATGCTATCATGTTAAATATAATCAATCCTTCAATACAGACAGCTTTTTCTCAAATACAGAGACTTCAATAATATGATCAAAAAAAATGACTGGTTCTCTTCTTGCTCACTCTCCTCTTCATTTGTGTGCGGCGGAGTGCGGAAGGCCGGTGTGGATGCAGCCCCCTGTATGCCGTAAATTATAAAAGAGCCCTCGCCAGAGTTCAGGAGACAACCCTGACCTCCGGTGGTAACAGCAGGTTTGAGAGAGAGCACCACATGAGTTCTGCAGCCAGAAACAGCATGGGAGCCAATAGATGATTCCGAATCAGTGGATTGTTTTAGCACATGGTGTGTGATTGGCGTAGCTTTGGTCTGAGATCAGCTTTCCTTGGTTACTGTTTATGTGGAAATTGAGAGCTTTGTGTAGCACTGTAAGTTTCTCTAACTCTTACTTTTGCCAAGTCAGGTGAGTGTCAGAGCAAGAGAAAGATAGCGGTTTATCAGCAGGGATCAAGCTGTTGCTTTTTTGTTGATATAGATACTTGGCGTGGGTCTTTTGACTCTGGGCTTTGAGCTTAATACCACCACAAAAACATCTGTCTCTTGAATACTTTAGTGGTGGAGAAACAAAAGCTGATGAATCCATAGTAGGCCTCTTGGCTTTATATAGTGGTTTATTGTCATCTTGCTCACGCACCGCTAACATTTGTTACTACTTAACTTCAACTTAAAGACGGTCACACCAAAATGATTTTTTAGTTATAATTTTATCCTTGTGGTTGTTTCAAGACTGTAAGACTTATTTACTTCTTTTGGTACATAAATAAGAAGATGTATTATGTTCATGACAACTGAAAATGGCTTTAAAAAGCGTGTTAAATTTCTGTTTTATTAACAGGAAAATCAATAGGGTTAAAACAACAACAAATTATGAATTATCGTTTATGTGTGTGGAGAATTGCTTTTTGTTCCTCTGTTTTTTAAGTCATTTGGCATGCAGTAAATTCGTAAATGTAATTGTTTGCAGAATTTCTTTTTCTTTTTTGTGCCTTCCACAGGAAAGAAAGAATAGTGACAGTTTTCATTTCTGGCTACGGTGAATTTAAGATCAATTGCCCGGCATCTTGTGTCATGCTGTCAGTTCTCCACAAGGCAAATCCCAGAAGACCATTCCATTGGCATTCCCATTCGTTTCAATGGCAGTTGGCTCAGATGGCTGCTGGATTTGAAATGCTGTGGTTTCCCATGAGCAAAGATGGCAGAAGTTTTCGAGCCCAATCCTCACAGGTTTTTAAATGTCTTGTGATTTTTCAATCTGGAGTCTGCATTTGATTCATGCACGGTGTCTTTTTTTGAATCCGTTATCAGCATAAAATCCATATAATTCTGTGATGGTTCTTTGCAATGATAATGGACAATACAAACTATTAAAACCTACTTTTGGGCATTTCTCTGTATTTTTTTTTCCTGTGTTAGTCCCCCTGTTTGTGTGTCAATCAATCAAAGCTTAAAGCCATGTTGCTGACTTGATATTCACAGCTACCCATGGGGCATCTGATTTGTGGTGCCTTCTGTGTATATTGCCACAAAATTAAAACATTGCCTGGTTTACAAGAATTCAGGATTAGTATTCATGCTGACCATTGTCAAAAAACCAACTTTGCTTGTGAAGAAGAAGGGTTGTCTGTGAAGAAATAATTTGTTCTACCAGCAAGGAATAATTGGCCTATGTGCCACCAACCAAACCTTGACCCCTTTGATTACTACAGAAAATCATTTTGACTCGTCCTTCATCTCGTAGAAACAAAGGAAAATCATGTGTTTTACAGTAATGTAATTATGGAAGCCTTATAAACTTGATATCTTATTACGGATGAAGAGCAACCTTAACCTTTGCTCAGAGGACTTTGTACAAAGATAAGGTTATGAAGATTTAGACGGTTTATGGAAATTGTTTTTAAAATTTAAATCTTCAGAGCCCCCTTCCCTGTCAAGTTTGGCCTTCATAGCATTTAAATTATGCTGGAGATTAAGGCACGCACATTGAGTGTATTGGAGATTCAGGTAAGACTCTGATCTAAGTACTGAAATGCACAACGTTTGCACAAAGTGCCTTTAAATGCTAGCATTAGTCAAAGTGTGAAATAGGAATATGGGTAGAGACAGCAAGAAAAAGATAGGGACAGTGATCAGCACCAGTAATTTAGTACAAGCTCATTAGGCCCTCATCTCCATCCTGCTTTCAAAGGGCAACTCATGGCAGACTGGACAGGATTTAACCACCAGCTCCATTTGAAAAGTTCAGTGGTGAGCAGACCTGTGGCGCTTAACTGTTTAGAAATGCCATGGGAATGTTGTGTAATTAAAGATTTTTACTAGTTAATCCAAAATGTTCTCTTCTTTTTCAAAAAGTAGCTTGATTTGAGGTTTATTTTTTAACAAATGTTTTTTGAAAGAATACTTAACTCAAGGCTGGATTTTTGTTATCAGAATTAAAGTAGTGTTCATTGTTGCTATGATGATAAAGTTGCATTTTCATTAACATCAGTGACACATATATACTTAAGAAATCAATCTAATATGCTAACATTACGTATTTATTATCAATGTTAATCATGTGCTGTGCTTAATATGTTTTCATGGAAACCAGGCCTATCTTTTTTCCTTTTTCCAGATTATTTGATGAATAGAAAGTTCAAAAGTGTACAGCATTTATTAGGCAATGAAATCTTTGTAATATTATACCAGTATCTTTAAATATATATTATATATATATATATATAGTATAATATATATATATCATCTATATATATATATATATATATATATATATATATATATAAGACAATATGCAAAAGAGGTCCGCCAAACGCCACCTTGTTTTTATTTGGTTGGTGTGATACAGCAGTCCAGCCAGATGGTTGTCTCTGTGAGCTGACAATTTTTCATATTAGCTACTCATGCAACCTGTCTTGCTGGACCATAAGCATACCTGGATGGGTTTCCCAGCTGACACGTCTCCTCATACTGAGTGACTACATCTCAGGCCTGGGCCTTAGAAAAACGGACCTGACTTCACCTTGTTTTTTTAAGAGACTGTTTGGCCAGGCGGAGGCCATCATTTACATCATCTGACCCAGCCTCAAGCCTGTTGCTGCACACAGAAATAAGTGACATCGCTGTAGAGTTCTCCCCAATCTCTAAGACTATAATTCCAGCAGAATCTGAATTGATTTTTTTCAGAGATGATTGATGGGCTATGAGGGTCTTAAGAGAACCTCTTGAAGTTCAGACAGACACCCCCCCCCCCCCCCCCCAGCTCTCTTAAGTAAGACGTTATCATCGGCTTTATGAAAAAAAATAATAAAAATGAGAGGCGCCTCTCAGTCCCTTTCATCCAAGTAGTGACTTCATTTAACAAGGTTAATTTAAAGAGGGACAAAATAGGCTGTATTGTTTCCCTGGGAGGACCAGATTTTGGTTCATGAGGATGTAGCTAACTGTTGTCCATGAAACTTCCACAACCCTCATATTCATCAACATACACATTCTAACATGGCACATATACACACACACATGCAGACGACCCCCCTGAAAACACCAACCCTATACTGTATCAAAAACACACAAACACCCAGAGAGGCAGCTCCCACGCGATTTGAAAAGACAGAATTTTAGCAGCACTGCTGGGGCCAACAATCAACACCTTGTTTATTTCGGATTCAAAAAAAAAAAAGAAGAACAAGTTCCGCTGATTTTCCACTAGAGCCCCCTTCAGACCGGCTGTTTGGCACTGCTTGTTCGTCCCTGCCTTGTTAAGCTGGTTTTCCATGAGTGCACAACAAAAACTTTGAAATAGAACTTCTCGCCCTTCTGTAAAAACCATCCATCTGGATTAGATTCACATCCTCATAAAATTATATTTGAGAGTATATTGTGCACCTTCAGCATCACTGATGCTTGTTGGTAGTTGCCCAATGGTCTCCTGCTGCTAGACTCTATCAGCTTTATTTATTCTGCCTCAGTAGAGTCGCACTACTTCACCTACAGCATTGCACCCTGGAGGTGTACAGGTACTGTACATTGTATTGCATAACACATATTGTTATTTTTTGAGTTTTATTTTGGTGCGTTGTTTAAAGCAATCCATTTGAGTAAATGCAGGTTTACACTGTGCCCTTTGGAGCAAACCCTGTCGGTCAAATTCCTTGTTAAGTTTAAACATTATTTGGCTAATAATCTAGATCTGTGATTCGACAACCGCCAGTCTAATAACAGGAAAAACGTAAACTATTTTACAAGCTGGCAATTTTGTAATTAATTTAAAATGGGAATTTTACAAAAAACCATCAGTTCATCAAAGTGTAAAAAAACTGGCCATGAGATTGTGTTGGATTCGGATTCATTTACAAAGAAGATTTTGGTAACACTTTTTATTTTCCCAAGTTGCCGTTTACCTATTCTCACCATTAAGTTTTTTTTTTTTTTTTTTTTTTTTTTTTTTTTTTTTTTTTTTTTTTTTTTTTTTTTTTTTTTTTTTTTTTTTTTTTTTTTTTTCAATTTTTTTTTTTTTTTTCAGCCTCATGCATATTAACTAGCATATTGCCCCGGTGTATTAGTACTTTATAAAGCAACATATTAATGCCTAATTCTGCATGGCTTGTCATTGCTCAGGATCCCTTAATCCGACCCCATACCTAAACTTAACAACTCCTTATTACCTATTAATAAGCCCAGCAAATTAGTCTATTGAGGGGAAAAAGTTGTAGTTTCAAAAGGGAAGTGTTTCCCTATTCTAAGGTGTTTATACAAGATGTTTAAACACTACCACCTTAAAAAAGTTCATGTTTTACTTTAATTGTAGTATTTTAGCCCATTGGACATCATTGTACAGCTATCACTGTTTAAAAAAAAAGAAAGATTTTTGAAGATTACTGAAAATATTACAAGAATACAATTTCAGTCTTTTGCTTCAAAATGTTACTGCTGTTTTACTTTGAAATTATTAGTGAAATGCAGTGAAAATGTGTAATTCATGAAAAGTGTCAAAAAATTTTAAAATGATTCTTGATTTCAATGAATCAGAATCACAAATTCTAGTTTATTAATCTAATTATTAGCCAAATAAAGTTACAACCAGTCATCTGATCCTTTTTTGATGATTAAATGCTGCCATGATCAATAGAAAATGTAAATCTCTTAATAAAGAAATCCCATTGCCTTTGTGTAAGCACTAATAACATTAATGGCCCACCAGACAAAATATAGCGCTGACTTTTATTAATGAGGGCTTTGTTAATTAATCTATAATGAGCCTAATTACATAGAAGGGATATGAGCTGAAAAGAATGACAATGACTCAATTTTTAAATATGCTTGCCCGCAGTTTGGCTATATCAGCACAGATAACACCCTCATTTAGACTGAATGACTGTGGTTAGTGAAGAAGACTTTTACAGTAACATGATTTTGTTATGTTTGAGAAGGCCAGAAGTACACTTCTTGTCTCAACCAGTGTCATGAGTTTTAGCTAGTTGCTTAGTCTGCTAATATTAGTGACTCAATGCACATTTCAACTTAAATCTAAGTTTAAAGTTTGTATCTTTAAATAACATTACATATTGCAATGTGTGATAGCATTATCATGTTGTGCAACATGCAGGTTATTCTACTTGGCATTCAGAGCCAGACTACGTTCAGAGATAACCGTAATATCTGTAGCTAGATAAATAGCCTATCTGAAACTGCTGGAGCGCAAAGTCAGAGGGACTGGGGCTCTGTCTAAAGAAATATTGACATCTTAGAGGACACAGCGATAAGTGTGATGTGTAAAGAGTTCTCCAAGTGCCTTATGGCAGATTATTGTTTATTGTGCCCAAATGATCTCCTCAGTTTGAACTAAATCTTACCTCATCTGTCTTTAGTTTGTCCTGTATTAATTTTATCTCTCTTTCCCTTAGATCATCAGGATTTCCTTTCACCCCTCTGTGCCTGAATGCCTTTGCTTTTTTTTTGTTTATTTAAATAAACGGAGAGCTGAGTTTGTCATGATTTATTTTAGGCTACTGCTTCATTATTTAGCCTACTCTGAATTCTTCATTTGCCTATTCTGCGAATGCATCTGACCTTACAAATGCACTGGATGAAATAATAACTATATAAACAAATAAAAAATGATTATGGTTAATTACAGGAATCAGCACTATGTAAAGAGCAGGATGAGCTGACTTAATAACCTGTGAAATTGTGCTCTATTTAAAGTGGAGCTGTGTGAACAAACGCACACACCGAAAGACAGAAATGCTAAAACAATGTACAGCATCCGTTTACGCTGTCATAAATCAGAACGAAAGCAAGAGACAAGACCAGTCATAAAGAATTCAGCATCAGTCAGTATGTTTAGAACATCACAGTGGCCTACATTCAAACTGCTGGTGTTGTTCAAACACTCTTGCTTCCTAATTCTTCAGAGGACCTGGTATGGAGAGAATTCCCTTCATGGAAGTATCAAACAACCATATTTCCTCCTGTGCCTTGATTTTTTTTTTACTTTAACAAGATATGTGTGATGAATAATTCATTGACCCAGGGATCTTCCCCCAGAAGGGGAATGTATGCATGAGGGTGTGAACATGTGCTAAACATAGCGTGCACGTTCACACACATAGATGCACAATATTCACACCCACATGTGCACACACACACATACACACACACACACACCACACTGTTGTTTTCATGCAGAATGTGTCTGAAGTGTATATAGGGAACGCACACACTGCGCATCCCTAACACAACTGATTCCATCTTTATTAGTATCTTGTTTTGTGTTTTTTTTTAGGCAACTCAAAAACAAAACTAGACAGAAGACAGAAGAAGAGAAACAAACAAACAACAACAAAAAAATTAAGTATGGAAGGCCTCAGAGTAAATGAATTAAAAGTTATTGTTAATTGCCAACTTTATGTCTGGTGATTACGATTTTATGTCTCAAAATTGCAGCTTTAATATCTTGGCATTGTATTGGATTATATACAGTTGTGACTATATAACCTCACAAGTGTGACGTGATTTCTCATAATTACAATCCTTAATATCTTAAAACTGCCAATTGTTATATCTCACTATTAGGAGATTATGTGTAAGAATTATGAAATTACTTTTCACAGTTTCAATTGGTTTTGTTTCATATAATCCACTGGGTACACACACTTTGTACATCAGAATTGAAACTATATATATTGTATTTTATTGTTATTTGGAACTTAATATCTTGCAGTTGCAACGTTACTAACATTTAGATTTTTTAACTAACAATTGTGACTTTGATTTATTTCTCACAATTTCGACTTTGTGCCCCACGTTGCACTTCATGTTCTTGTAATTGTAAATCTTACGGTGTTTTTCAGACCTTTTTGTATTGGAACGCTGCCAATGTCGTTCCTGTTTGAAAGCGAAACCAAACCAAGGTAAAATAAAAAAACACGGTAACAATGATATTCAGCTCTGAAAAACCCTTGAATGTGACTTTACTACTTACTTTCTTTTTTAATCTCACAATTACCTGCTGTATGTATTTATTTACTTTGAGGTTAGAAATAGCTTTCCAAATTGTTCCACACCACTTATTTAAAGAATCTCATTTTTCTTAAAGCCATCCACACAAGAACTCATTAAGAAACAAAACATTGCTCATACTGTATAAGTAGATGCACAAGTCACATACTGCTGTTACACCCCGCTGTCTCGCATAAATGCATATTCGGTATAGCAAAAATGACCATCGAAAGGATTTCCTTTCTATTGTTTTTTCCCTTTCTTCCTTTTCCTTCTTTCTTCCCTATTTATAACATCTCTCTTCTGTGCCTCTCTATACACTTCTCCATTTTCTCTGTATACCCCCTTCTCTTCATTCCCCTAAATCCATCCCTACTTTTCCCTGTGAGTATATATTGAGGGCAGGTGGATGTATCTGGTATCCATTTCTCTTGAACTAACTCTATTTTTTCCTCCCATGCCAGATCTCATATGCGGCGCTTCAATTATGAACAGATGCCAGGAAAGTGCCTGACACGCCTCATATGCGCTGTAGATGAAGCCCATGTCCCACCTCGTCCTGTTAGAGCTGCTATATTTAATCTGTTTTTTTCTTGTCCATGCAAGCTGAGAAAGGAGGAACAAAGAGAGAATGGCCAGGAGAGAGAGAGGGGGACAGTGGGATGCCAGTTTTTTCTTGCCTGTGGTGACTGCCCTGTGACCCCTGCCCAGGTGGTACTGACAGACGGGGTTTGTCTCTATGGACACCTGATGGCTGCTTGTTTGAAGCTATTCGGAAATGGGACTTCAGACTGGGCAGAAACTCAAACAAATGTAACCTAAGATTTCAAGAAGGACCAGAAAGCGAGACATGTGCTCACCTTCACCCGGGCTAGAGATTGAAGACTGTTAGTGTTGCCAAGTACAATGTGTTCCTGGACATTTTTAGTTTGTCCAGAAATTTCAGCAAAGAAACTAACCCAGTGTGACCCATTAATGAGCTTCTTAAAGTCACAAGGAAATCCAATACTGTAGGTTTTAAACCGATCCCTAAAAATCTGATAGCTATGCCATAACTGCACACAAGCTTATAGTAAACAGAGCATTAACGTGGCTTGGTTTGGACCGCTAATATAGTTAACTGAAATAGCTTTAGAAGGTCACAAAAGTTCTAAGACCATGCATTCAAAGTCCATGAAGTTAAAAGCAAGAGTTACTGATGGTCTAACCTATTGGAGAATTGCTTGTCACTCGGCCCAGTTGTTACAGAAATCACAGCTGCAACTGACAAGTGGAAGTAACGATTTTACTGAACTTTTTTGATAGTGGCTATTCTGATGACAAACAGGAGTTCACACTGACGTCTATATAGATATTTTGTAGAATGTTTGGTAACCAAACCATACTGGTAAAAATATACTGTGGAAGTTAATGGCTTACAATGAACTGTTTGGTTACCCAACATTCTTCAAAAAAATGTCATTTTTTCGCATTCAACCAAAGATAAAAAAAATAAATTGTGCTCACTTCAATGCCATAGAAGAACTTTTTTGTCCTCTAAATGGTTTCCCCCATAAAGAACCTTTGACTCGAATGGTTCTTTGTGGAACCAAAATGGTTTTCTTCTATGGCATCGCTGTAATGAACATTTACATTTACAGTCATTTTGCAGAGGCTTTTATCCAAAGCAACTTACGATGGGGGAGCATAAAGCGATTCTTCTTAAAGAGGCAAACAGACACCAGGAAGTGCTTGTGAATACCAAGTTTTAGACATAGTTCTGAAAAAATAGAGTACAAGCTAGAAAGAGAAGGAATAAATAAAGATCTTTTTTTTAATTAATGATGATGAAGCCAAGTAGTTTCGAAAGAGATGACGTTTTCAGCTGTCCACTTGAAATTGTCAGGGATCACTAGCATTCCTGATAGGGGTGGGAAGATCATTCCCACCATGCCCATGAATGACGAGAACGAGAATATTCTGGAAAGTGAATTTTGAATCGAAAAAAAAAAATTAAATTATGTATGGAGACAAGGTTCTTTTAAAACAGCGTTTCTAAAAGGGTATTTTAGATAAAGAACCTTTTAATTTTTTAAGAGTGTACAGGTTTGGAACAATGTGAGTAAAATGATGACAATTTTCATTTTTGTACAGGTGAACTTATCCCTTTATATCAGTCACCTTCCCTGCAGCACTTTATACAATGCCGATTGTGTCAAAGCAGAGAATAAACAGGAAAACATTCAGAATCAGTTATCCAAACTCAATATGGAGACTTTTGCTGTAAAGCAGATCTCTTAAAGACAATAGTTGTCATTATTTATCTCAAGTCAGTTCACTTTTGATTCAGGGTTAGATCCATAACCATTGGAAGTTCATCCATTTTTGAACTGAGCTCAATTCAGCCCTTCATAAGCAGATCTACAAAAGGGTAGCAATGTAGAAATTCAGTTCAAGTCAGATCAGGGATGTTTAAATTCGGTTATTATTACAGTTTTGATGTTGAAAAAATGTGATTCAGTTCGCGTTCCTTTCTGCCAATGGAAAGCCCATTTGCGTCTCCTGTAAGCTACATACCAATAACCACACTTAAAAAAACTTCAGCATTCACTGAGCATGGCTTTTGTGGTTGCTAAGGTTTAACACTCAAGCATTGCGACAGATGAGGTTTTCACAGGCACCAAGCACCATTTTAAAATCTAGCTCTGGTAATACAAACATACACGTAATGTAATTAGTACACCCAACAATTAAATCACAAGAACATCATGGTTACAGACAGAATTTAACATTGACAAAGCGCGCTACATTTGTTTAACATTCCATGGTTAATTATAACATTTCATCACACAGTGGTTTTTATACTCTCAGTATGAATCCAGTCTTCATTAAAGAGTGTGTCCTCAAATGCTCTGACATAAGCTACAATATTCATGTTCATATTAACGCCATGCCCCTTCTATGTGTGTAATTTTTATCAGTCGCCCCGAACAATTTACATTCAATTAGCGCACGCAAATCTTCCATTTGAGCTCACTGTCACATCGCGGGCTTTCTGAAGCGCCTTTTCTTGCGACAGATGCTGCTATACTTCCGCAGATTGCTTCTGAGCTTTTTTGTGTGCCAGGCATCACACCACCCATCCGGGTCAAAATACTTTCGAGGGAGACCACTATACGTCAGTATTCTCTGTCTAAACAAATTTTGCCATCAGAAAGGGTAATGAAAGCCTCAGTGAAGTTAAATGTTTAAAGATACGAGATTACATATTCCACTCACCACCCGCTCTGTGGTGCGTCTTTTTTCAACCCATTCAACAGGGTGTAAAGAGGAACAGTCTTAATTCCCACGCATGCTTGATTGCGATATTTGTGATCGCTCAATCATACTCTGACACATGCTAGGTACTGGGTTGTGTGATCTTATATGACTGTTTTCATGTATTTTGCACAGCCCATATGTGTGTGTACGTGTGATACAGCAACACTTTGCACATACGCTTCAGAATCAGTTTGCTTTGTTGAGGCATTTAGCTAGCGGGACTGTTGCCTGACATCATAAGCACCGGGGGGGGATAGTAGTATGTTCAGGGAGGCATTTCCCTTTGTTTTGAAAGATGAAAGGAAGGAAAACCAATTCCCCTGTGTGTAGGAGAAACCGACGACTTTCCACATGGATACTCACCCAATTCAACAGTTCTATTTTGTTTTTGTGTAGGTGAACATGTTGGAGGCAGATAATGTGGAAGGGCGCAGTGACTCTAAGTGGTTTTCGAAAACGGCTCCCAGATGCCCCAAATGGGCCGTAGCATTTAATAACTGTCTTTAATACCCTGAACTCATTCTGCCACCCCCAATTGATGCTTCTTGGACTATGACTACAGGGGTCATCTGAGCAGTAGTAGACCACTTTACTCTGTCACCCAGCCAGCATGATGACATGTACATTAATATACGTCTTCATGATTTCATTATGATTTCATTACCAATACTGTCAGGGACACCACCGGACACAGATGCAGGTTTCAGTATGGAGACCAATTTATTTAATAAGTCCAAAAGAAACTTCCTCAAGCGAACAGAAAAAGGCCGGGAAAATCAATGAAAATAGTCCAACAGAAAAATCAGAGGCTTCAATGTCCTTGCGAAACCACCGGCAGGCGCCCGATGGCGCGGCCGCGTAGAGAACGGAGAGGGGGAGAGAAGACACATGAGAACCGACATCAGAGCCCGGACCGGAAAAACTTCTGCGGAATGCAGATGCCTCGTCTGGGAAATGAGGGAAGGGGGAAAAAAAAAATAGAAAGAACAAAACAACTGGTGGCAGAAAAACCTGACAAGGACCGACACTGGCACGACTAAACAAGGCTAGACTGGAGGCCGGACAGAGAGTGGCTGCACATTGACTATTGGCGTGCAGCGATCTGGCGCAATTGGCACGAAAGACGAAATAAATACAGCGAGAGATGAACAGACATTGAATTCAGGTGAGCGGAGTCAAACAATTAGGAGCGGAAGAGGTAGTAACGAGGGGGGGGGGGGGGGGGGACGCCACAGAAGGGTGCATGGCGAACGATCAAAAACAAAACACCATTGTGCGCAGATGCAGACATATATTACAGAACACGCACACCGAAGAACAGGGTGATCAGACAGACGAGATCGAACGACGGTTTATCACTAACCCGAGACCCCCCCCCCCTCGACGGACGCCTCACTCAGGCGCATCGCAGAAAGGGAGCCTCACACTCATTTCGCTCGCCGATAGAAGTCCTCGACCAGGGGTCATCCTAGTAGTCACGATCAAAGGGTCTTGTCCGTTGGGCCGTCCGAGTCCAGCTCCTCCTCCTCTGAGACCATATAGCCCTTCCCTAAAGAGAGCTCCACAAGATATTGAAAGCCCCCGACCCCCCGACCCTACGTTTACGGACATCTAGCAACTTCCGCAACGTAATAGGACCGGGGAGGAGAGCATCCACTAGAAGGGGGGGGAGCGGGGGGGGGAGAGGGGGGGGGGGGGTTGGGGCCATATGGAGAACAAGAGGGGAATGCAACACAGGTTTTAAACCCTGGAAAAAATGCCGGGGAAAAAAGGGTGCCCTGCACCCCCCGACCAAAGCCGTTGCAAGTCAGTGCGAGCTTGAGCCGCCACCGCCGACCCCCACTGGAATCAGGACCTTGGTTGGTTGAATTGATACCCGGTATTGGCTGCCCCCCCTTCTAACTATAGAAAAGCTGCGGATGACAAACTACGTGAGATCGGCCTACCCTGAGAGGCATGGATCGTCCTTGGTTGGATAGGAGCCATACCCTGTTTGACCACATCACGTCGTATAAGGGGAGCTAAGAAGCAGGAGGGCAGGAGTTCTGCGTGGGGTGGTTTTTTGTACGATCGGGCCCGCGCCCGACTGCTTTGGTCCGCCCTATTAGCCTCGAGCCAAGGTCCGCCTATAGCCACTCTTCCAGGTGCGTTCGACACCGTCGGACAAGAGCCAAGCAGCGGGACCGCAAGCTTTTCGGGTCCTGGGTGGGGAAGAGAGTAGGAAACACAGGGGGGTTGATAACCGCAGCAGACACTGGAATCGGCGGTACATACCTGTGGCAGATGCCGGGAAGGAGTATATTAGGTTCATGGGGGATGTTATGGGGCGTAATTCTACCAGGACAGCTGTTGACACCCAAGAGGAGACCCCCATCCCCTTTCCCCCCCCCTCAGCGGATTGTGGGTGCCAGGCAGCGGAAAGATGAGTCGGTTCCAAATACTGGTTTGCAATCGGCTCTGACTGCCCGTTGGGTTGGGGAGGAATCCTGATGACAGACTCGTAGAGGGCCCCTATCGCCGGAGCATGCAGAATCCCTCCAAAAAAACCGGGGGGAGATCAAGACGGGGAACCCCTATCAGAGAGACCACGTTTGAATGAAGACCATGATCCGGACACGTGACAATCATCACTGAGCACAGAGTCTCCTTGGGCGAGAGGGGAGCTTGGGAATGGGAATGCAAATGTGGCCGCCTTGTGAGACAGAAACGGTTGTTTCTGCCACCACCCGTGCGAATGACGGTGTACCCCTTAGATTCAGGGAGGCCAGTGACAAAATCAAGGGCCAATGTGACCAGGGGCGAGACGGGATGGGCAACAGGTGGAGCAGACCAACGGGAGGCGCATTGGAAGTCTTGTTCTGAGCGCACACCCAGAGCAGGCAGCCCACAAAACTGCCTGACATCCTTGTGGACAGTAAAGTGAACCATTGATGGCCACCAGAATCGCTGACGGATGGCAGCCAGCGACCTCCGCGTGACTCCTGGATGACAGACCAGCCTGGGATGAGTGACCCCACTGGATTACTTCAGAGCGCAGCTTGGTGGAACAAATAGGATTACCGCTGGAACCCCCTTCGGCACAGGCCCCTGCAGAGCCGTAAGTAGGGCCCCTCCTCTACTCGTCTCTCGATGCCCCAAGAGAGGATGCCCCCAACCACCTCTTTGGCAAAAAGCTGGTGTCAGCTGACTCCTCCTCCCCAGAGCCTCAAAGAGACGAGAAAGAGCGTCGGCTTAACCATTTTTGGACCCGGGCCTGGAAGACAGGGTGAAATTGAACCCGGCCAAAGAAGAGGGCCCAGCGAGCCTGTCGGAGGTCTAGCTCGCTGCCTCCTGTGCCAAACGGATATACTCAAGGTTTTTGTGATCCGTCCTCGATAATCTATACAGAGGACGCAGGACCGTCCTTCTCTTGACAAGAGAACCCAGCACTGCAGAGATGAAGAGGGTCGAATGAGACCGGCTTTGAGGGATTCATTAATGTACTTGTCCATGCCTCTCTTAGGACTAAAGGGAAAACAGTGAACGCCTTGGCGGAGAAGTGGCAGGGAAGGATCTCGATGCACATCGTAAGGCGATGTGGAGTAGGAGGTAGCCCGGGACTTGCTAAAACCTGGCGCAAGTAAGTGAGTGGTACTCCACCGGAGACCCCATTCAGAGAATCAGCAAGACTCCACTGCAAGGACAGGACACACAGACCGGGGAAAAGAGGCAGCACCCAAGCAAGACGCATAAAGACAAAACTTACTCCAAGAAAGGGGCAGAGTCGTAGGACCACCAAAAATTTCCACGTGAGGGGGCCATGTTGCGCCAACCAGGGTATTGCCCCAATAGTACTGAATGGGAGACACTCGGGAGAAATCTAGAAGCTTACAGCGTGGTTACCTCCACGGTGAATTGCCCGAGACAATAAGATTGACCCAGGAGGAGTAGCATAGGAGGACCAGTAGTAATTAAGGGTGCCAGTCAAGGATTCGAAGCAGGCAGGAGGAATAGATTCAGGAAGGAGAAATGGCAGGAATCTACACCGGGTGGCTAGAGTGAGTATAAAGGTTGCCCCTCTGCTCGAGATCACCCCGTGCCTCGCACGGAGTCCAGAACAAACAGCAAAACTGAATAGAGGCAGAAGGAGAGTACAAGAGGGGGAATTAAATAAAAGAGGTAACGCTCACCAGGATCACCCTCTTTGCTGGCTGTAGCCTTTGACTTGTTAGCGGGGCCTGCCTGCCGAAAGTGAATATATTGCTGAGGCAATACAGGCACAGCCCTCGGGCGAGGCGTTGCTGCCTTTTGTTGGGCGTGAGGTGCGAGTCCTAAGTGCGGACAGGCGCCCCACCTGCAGTGGCTCAGGCGCAGTGGAGGAGAAAATTCAGGGAGTCTGGTGGGGTAAACGGAGAATGATCCTACGCGCTCTCACAGGGAAGGACGAAACATGCCAGGCGCTGGCACTGCGAGGAGGCGAGGCGACCCTCGATCCGCCCTGCATATTGATAAGAGTCATCACGTCCACCTGGCCAGTACCTGAGTGGCCAGCTCATACTGGATGTCATCCTATGTAGCCTGCACGGAACATAGCTCGACAGGCCTCTCATTTCCAGTCACAGGTAGCTGCAGGAGTCTGAATGGATAGCATGTCACGTCGATGCGCGACCCGCCTGTGCAACGTGACGCGTAGCTAGCTGGTCAGGTCCGCATTCCTGACCTCATGGCAGAGGCTGGTGTGTGCGAAACAGCCTCTCCATACTGCCTGTGCGGAAAGCTTGAAGGATGCACAGACAGGGGCGCGTTGAGTCCCAGAGGAGGGTTCCCCCCGTCTATAGGCTTCCACAGTTACTAGAGTTAATACAAAAGCCACTTTGACTCCTCAATGCGTATGTGCGTGGCTTGCAGTGGCAAAACCACGGAATACTAGGAGACCAGAAAGGGTGCCCAGGCAGGAATGGGTCCCCGTCATTTATGGAGTGGTGGGGTATTTAATCGGGGCTCCGGCTCATTGGCGAGAAGCTGGTGAAACGCACCACCTGTGCGGACTTCTCGTTTGCAGCTCTTGGTTCGGGTGGTCAGTCAGCCACTGGTTTGCTAGGAAACTCCACCTCATTGGGTGTGCGGCAGTCTGGCTTCATGCTGGCCCAAAGAACGCCCTGCTGGGTGACTGCGGTTCTGACCGGATTCTGCGCCTGCTGTGTCCATCTTGGCCAGATCGTTCTGTCAGGGACACCACCGGACACAGATGCAGGTTTCAGTATGCGACCAATTTATTTTATAAGTCCAAAAGAAACTTCCCCTCAAACGAACAGAAAAAGGCCGGAAATCAATGAAAATAGTCCAACAGAAAAATCAGAGGCTTCAATGTCTCCTTGCGAAACCACCTGGCAGGGCTGGCGCATGGCGCCGGCCGTAGAGAGAACGGAGAGGTAGTGAAGACACATGAGAACCGGACATCAGAGCAGGGGGCAAGTGAAGTCGACTCGAAGTTGAAGTCGGTCGCTAGTGCGCCATCTTGTAGCAGAACTTCACTTATGCTAAGTATCCCATTGACTTATTCATTTTTTAAGGCCACTTTGACAGCTTAATAACTTTACATCTGAGGCGCTTAAAGACTCAATTTGTCCATTATTTATTTCTAAAGATGCTGACGACAATGTATAAAGGGCTCCATTACCTTCTATGTTACATTACGGCCCCAGAGAAGCAGCGCGTTTTTGTAAAATAGGCTAACCATTTCATGCCATCACCTTTTCGACTCTCCGTCGCACAGTAGAGAAAGTGGCGGTGTGACAGGCGGAGAAGCCGGCAGGGCCGTCGGGGAGGCGTCAAAAGAGATAAGTGGCGCACTGGCGTTACATTTTAAAAATACTATACAGAATAATTAATCAGAATACTTACTCCTGCTCACTCACGCAAAGAACTCCCCCGCATCAGCCGCTGTCTCTGCAAGATTAACGATGGCAGTTTGCACGCTGCTTCCACTAGAAGGTTTACATCTGTCAGACAGGTTGCTGACGTCATCAAGCTTAGTTTGAGTCTGCGCGTCAGAAAACGGAAGTTCTAAAAATCGCTAAAAACGGGCTTCACTTATCTCAGTGGAGTTCCAATGGGGTAGCTGTAGTCCATTTCTTTTACTGTCTATGCATCAGAGCCGGACCTAAAAACTTCTGGCGGAATGGCAGATGCCCCGTCCTGGGAAATGAGAGGAAGGGAAAAACATATAGAAATACCAAAACAACTGGTGGCTGAAAATCTGACAATGACCCATACCGGCACGAATAAACAAGGCTAGGACTGGGAGTCGACAGAGTGGCTTGACATTGACTATTACGCAGTGCAACCATCTGGCAACCACCTGGTACCGAAAGACTGAATAACAAATACACAGCGAGAGATTGAACAGACATTGAATTCAGGTGAGCGGAGTCAAAACACTAGGAGCGGAAGAAGTAGTAACGAGGGGGGGGGACGCCACAGTAGCTGGGTGCAATGGCGAACGCTCAAAACAAAACACCATGTGCGCGAGATGGTGACATATACAGAACATGCGCAACGAAGAACAGGTGTGATCAGACAGAAGACATGACAAATCCACTATTGAAAAATATCATTTGATCTGAATGTACATGCTATTTTTATTCTACAGTAAAAAATAAATCTGTATGGAGGAATTATAACCAATAAATAAATAAATAAATATTTCACCTTTAAATCAAATGTAAACTTTATTACTTTTTATTGGTTGTTTTTCCATTAGAATTCTATTTGCATTGCAGGGAAATGTATTGTGTTATGTATTACGGGAAATTATGCCAAAAAGGCAACAACAACATAAGAATCTTAATGGCACAAATTCTTTTGGTTTTGGGGTAAAATATATGACATGGATATGTTCTTGACAGATTCACACATACAGGCAATATTTTGTATTGTGAAGATTTCCTGTATATGGTAAACAATGTATATACATTTAATCTTTGGCAATCAGTAAGTTTGGGAACTCCTGCCTCTGCATGTTGCAAATGATATTTGTCAAACACAGATGGAAGATCATGATGACTTAAAAGCATCCCAAAAACATCCCGCCCACCGAGTCTATAAATTCAGTTTAAGCTTATTACATTACCATTGTATAAGAGCAATGATGATTGTATACAAAAAAAAATGCTATTAGATTACAATGTGAGCATGAGGGTGGATGAATTGTTGAGAGTGTGCAATCTGTATGTTTGAAGCATCTTTTTGGCCGAAACAAAGCTCCCCTCAGCCTCTAAGTATGGGGAGTTGACAGCAGGAGAGGATCTCATGAGACACTTCTCTCAAAGATTCTTTTCTCACTGGTCACTTACTGAGAATGAGACAGATCAAACGTCCCTCAGTAGAAATGAGAGTGAGAGAGTGGGTGAAAGAGAACGGCACAATATTTCTTTACAGTATGTGCAAATCCCCAGGGGTTCCCGCTCCTGTTGTAGATGACCCCCAATGGCAAACACAATGTGTATGTGTAAAAGCGATGTTTTGTGTGTTGCTAATATCAAAGAGGTCATGCGGCTACATCAACTCTAGCTCTGCAACATATGTTAGTCTTTCTGGTGTGGACTTCATTACTCCTTTGATGGCTGATTCTAACCACTGAGACCGCTTGCGTCCTCGGCTGCCTGAACTCTCTCAGTCTTTTGGTTCAAAGTGCAGTGGACATGTGAAATAAAGGTAATATGTCCTAGGGACATCAGGCAGCTTTTGCTTCTGTCTCAGCATTTCAGCATCTTTGCTTTTTTGTCACCACCATCTTGAGTGGCAGTGTCGCCAATCATAGTCTACCTTCCCTCCCAACCCATCTAATTGCTTCTTTCTTCTGTTCACCCCCTACATCCATCCAACACCATCCTCCCCTTCTCATCCCTTGTCTTCTCCATATGTTTTTCTTTGTCTTCATCACTGATCATCTGCTAGCATGACTGTTAAAGATAATACTTTGGGCAAAAACGCCATATCAGCTTCATTATATAAATATGACCAAAAAAGGGGACAGTTTTCAAACATGCAGATGGATGTTATTTTTTGTTTTTAGCTCTGTTAAAATGCGCCATTACTCCTAAGTTATTCTTGGAACAAATCAAGCTTCTGTAGCTAAAAACAAAAAAAAAAGAAAAAAGAAAAAAGGAAAAAAGATTTTCTTCAAATGTAGTCATTTTTGGATGTAAGAGCTTTGGAAGTTAATGTTCATGTATTTTTTTTTTTTTTTTTGGTATTTGCACATTTCTTCAGCTTCCTTTAAAAAAAAAAGAAAGAAACGGAGGATGAAGATTAGCATATTAAATTTCTTAATTTATATGTGTATTGTTCTAATCTGTAAAGCATTTTGCACGGGTTAGTTTTTAGGGGTAAACAAAAACTGTACACAGAATATAACTTTACACTGTTTAAATGATTTTTTAAGCCTCAAAAAATAAACAAAACATTATAATACACTCACTGTCCACTTTGCTGGTACACCTTGCTAGTGTACCGGTTGGACCACATTTTGCCTTCAGAACTACCTTAATTCTTCGTGGCATAGATTCCAACAGCAGGTTAGAAATATTCCTCAGGGGAAGTCGCCCAATGGTGTATTTCGGACTCTAACCATAAGGTTGTGGGTTCTAGTCTCGGGCTGGACAAATACCACGACTGAGGAGCCCTTGAGCAAGGCACCGGACCCCCAACTG
>NC_056603.1:36025283-36039095 GCF_018340385.1 Cyprinus carpio
AATAACAAATAATCCTAAGGAAAATCCCCAGTAACTTTTTCCCTACAGACGCTGCGTTTCCACCAAAATTACCCAGAACAATCGTACCAGGAACTTTTTCCCCAGTAACTTTTTCCCTACAGACCTGTTGCTTTCTGCGTTTCCATCGTGGTCTAAAGTACCGTGAAGATTAGGCAAATAGTCTGGTGATGTAAGCCTGCGCGTGTTTCTCATTACAAAGTACGAAAATTTCTGACTTGCATCCTCGGTATTTCGGACTTTGCAAGTTCTACTCGGAAGTTTGATCTCCCGCTGACGAAATGACACAAGTTCGGTAATTCTGCAAACAGCAGCATACTTGATAACATCAGTCAACTCGCCTTGGCTACTGCAATTTTCCTCACTGTATATTTACATTGACTAAATAGGCTATGATATCAAATACCACTGCCTCCTTTCCTTTTCATTTAAACATAATAATAGCTGCAGAAAAAATGTGTATATATACAGCCTACATTACAATGAAACTAAATATTATATCAATTTCCTTTTTATTTTCATTTTAACATATAGATAAATTGAATAAAGACCAAAGATTGCCTGTTAGATTTACACAAAACAAATTATATTTTATGTTTAACCACTAAAGAGATATCAGAGCCAGCGGCACATATCAGAAGGACTAGCCGAGTTGAGACTGCTCTAGGCAGATACATGAGCACCGAGCTCCCGCTGATCGCGTGGAGCTGTTCGTTTCCGAAAACGGCAAAACAGATTTTTAAATATGCATATAAATATGCATATCTTTATAAATAAACCGCAGATCTGAGTTTTCAACAACTACATTCTCACCTGAAATACTTTTTAAATTACATTTCATGACACAGTAACAGTAATATTTTGAAAATGATTAGAATAATTGGTGGTTGAAATCACAGTGCTGCGTGAACTCAACCAATCAGCATGTTTAGCACCCAAGTCCCGCCCCCGAAAGTTCCGGACCTTTGAAAAAGTACTACCTCGCGAGCAGGGACTTTCTGAGGGTGTCACGATCTCAGTGGGGTCTGAGGCTTTGCTGTCCTGGAGCACATGGGTTTTGTTTTGGTGGCTCACCAGGTGTTTCACGATCACGTTATGTTTTCTCCGCCCCTCTTGTTATCCCTGTTAACGTATTCTCCCTCACCTGCACCCTGTTTTACACTGATTATCTTCCCTTTATCATACCCTGGTGTCTGCTGTCTTGTGTCAGTCCGTAAGCATAGTTTGAAGCGCTAACCTTCACCTTGCTTTCTGAGTTTTTTGACCCTGCTATATTCATTTGATTTTTCCCTGTCTTGTCGGTCTGGTGTCCCTGTTTTGCCCTCTCAGTCTGCCTGATAACTCTTGGACTCTGGGGAGTTTGTCTGCCCTGTATCTCTCTCTTGCTGAGCTGAGGCCAGCACCAACTAAGCAGCCGACTCGACTCACCTCTCTCTCGGCTTAGACGCTGGACTCCACTGCGGGCTCGTCACTTTCCCTCGCCACTGTCTGGCTGATGCCGGTGCTGGTCTTCCTGACGGAGTGCTGGCGGTTTCGTTATCCTACTGATTAATCCTCAGATCTAATAAACTCTTTATTCATTCATCCGCAGTTGGATCCTGGTCTTGTTTCTCACAGTACGGACTGACCAAGAGATGGATCCAGCGGGTGAGGAGTTCGTTCGGTCGGCTATCGCTCATCAAGGCGCTCTCCTCGGCCACCAAGCCAGCCAGCTCTCATCCACCGCTCATGAGGTGGAGACCCTCACTGCCCAAATGGCTGAATTAAGTGGTCGCTTCCGCGAACTGCAAGATGCTCTGTCGTCCGCCGCTTCGGGGGTTCCCCAGCCTCTCACTCAGCACGAGCCCGAGCCGCACGCTAACAATCCGCCCTTGTATGATGGAGATCCGAATTCATGTTGGGCGTTTCTATCTCAGTGTGTGCTGGTATTCGCGCTGCAACCACGCCGTTATGCTACAGAGCGTTTGAAGGTCGCTTATGTCATCACACTGCTGACAGGAAATGCTTGCGAGTGGGGGACGGCCGTTTGGGATGCCAAAGCCCATTTCTGTTCGGACTTTGAGGAATTTCGCTGTGAAATGACAAAGCTGTTTGATCGCTCTGTTAAGGGGGACGAGGCTGCATCTAAACTAGCGCGGCTCTGTCAAGGTAAACATTCTGTGACTGAATATGCCATCCAGTTTAAAACTCTAGCGGCCTCTTGCGATTGGAATGAGGGGGCGTTGCGGGCTATGTTTCGGGAGGGGCTGAACTTCGGCATACAGGACGAGATTGCGACTCACGAGTTACCTAAGGACCTGGAGGGCTTTATTGATCTTGCCACTCGAGTCAAGAGCCACCTTCATTTGCGTCAACGACGCTTGGCCTCACGTCCAACTTTGGGGTTAGAAGAGACCCAGCCTTTCAAGGCTCAACAACCACCTCAATTGTCCCAGACGGATCCTGAGCCCATGCAGTTGGGGCGACTTTGATTATCTGCTCATGAGAAACAACATAGGTAGGTGCAGGGTCTCTGCCTCTATTGTGGGAGGCCAGGTCACTTTGCTCAATTGTGCCCGTTAAAAGCCAAGGCCCACTAGTCAACCGGGGAGTCCTAGTGGGAGTTTCTCCTCTCATCTCCCCCCAGTCGCGTACCCAGTTGGCCGCCACCATCATGTACCAAGGCTCCGCCCATTCCTGCAAGGCTCTTATTGATTCTGGCGCCGAGGCCAGCTTCCTGGACTATAGCACTGCCAAGGACTGGGGCATTCCTGCCATTCCTCTTTCATCTCCTGTCACTGTCTGGGGTCTCTCTGGTCAGCCTATAGCCACTATCACCCACACCACTCCTCGTGTAAGTCTTGTTGTCTCGGGCAAGCACCATGAGTCGGTTGTGCTGTTCCTTCTGGAGTCCCCTCACGCCAGACTTGTTCTGGGGCAACCTTGGTTGGTTCAGCACAGCCCTCATGTGGATTGGTCCCGCAGTCAGATTGTGTCCTGGAGTCAGTCATGTCATGCATGTTGCCTTGGTTCTGCCTCTCCTCCCGTGTCTGTGTCTCCTGTGTTGCAGGTTGAGGCTGCTGACCTCACTCGGGTTCCGGCGGAGTATTGTGATCTGCGGCTGGTTTTCAGCAAGTCCCGGGCCACCTCGCTGCGTCCTCACCGGCCGTTCAATTGTGCCATCGACCTTCTCCCAGGCACTTCTCCGCCCCGGGGTCACCTATTTTCCCTGTCAGGTCCTGAACGAGAGGCTATGGACACATACATTCAAGAATCCTTAAAAGCCGGTCTCATCCGCCACTCGTCTTCCCCTGCTGGCGCTGGGTTCTTCTTCGTTAAGAAGGATGGCTCTCTGCGTCCTTGCATTGATTATCGAGGGTTAAATGACATTACTATAAAGAACAGGTACCCCTTGCCATTAATGTCATCTGCCTTTGAACTTTTGCAGGGAGCCAAGGTTTACACTAAATTAGACCTCCGCAACGCCTATCATCTCATCCGTATTCGTGAGGGCGATGAGTGGAAGACAGCCTTCAATACCCCCACGGGACACTATGAATACCTGGTCCTTCCGTTTGGGCTTACCAATGCTCAGGCTGTCTTCCAGGGCATGGTCAATAGTGTGTTGGGAGACATGATTAACAGATTTGTCTTTGTGTACCTCGATGATATTCTCATCTTTTCCCCATCCCTTCAGGTACACACTCAACATGTGCGCCAGGTCCTCCAATAGCTGCTGGAGAACCAGCTTTATGTCAAAGTGGAGAAGTGCGAGTTCCACGCCAAGTCAGTCTCGTTCCTGGGCTTTGTAGTCTCAGCGGGGGAGATTAAGCCAGATCAGGCCAAGGTTGAGGCTGTCACCAAGTGGCCAGTCCCCAACTCCAGGAAGGCTCTGCAGCGTTTCTTGGGCTTTGCCAACTTCTACCGGCGATTCATCAGGAATTTTGGCCAGGTAGCTGCACCCTTGACGGCACTCACCTCCATCAAGGTACCGTTCACCTGGAGTGCTCAGGCTCAGGAGGCCTTTGATAATTTAAAGTCCCGATTTATCTCTGCTCCTGTTCTATCCGTTCCAGATCCTGAACGGCAGTTCATTGTTGAGGTGGATGCGTCTGAAGTTGGGGTAGGCGCAGTCTTGTCCCAGCATTCCTGTAAGGATGGGAAGGTGCACCCCTGTGCATATTTTTCCCATCGCCTTAACCCTGCAGAACGAAATTATGACATTGGCAATCGTGAGCTGCTGGCAGTGAGGTTGGCCCTGGGTGAGTGGCACCACTGGTTGGAGGGGTCGGTGCTGCCCTTCTTGGTCTGGACGGATCATAAGAACTTGGAATATATCCGTTCGTCCAAGAGGCTGAGTCCGCGCCAGGCCCGCTGGGCACTCTTCTTTGACCGCTTTAATTTCACCCTTTCGTACCGGCCTGGGGCTAAGAACACTAAGCCTGATACTCTATCCCGTCAGTTCGAGCGATACGAAGAGGAGGTCCCTGCGGAGACTATACTCCCTGAGGGAGTGGTGGTGGGGGCTCTCTCCTGGAGCATTGAGCGGTGGGTGGAGGAGGCCGGACGAGGGGTGGAAGTACCAGTTGAGTGTCCGGCCGGTCGGTTGTTCGTGCCGGCAGTGCTTCAGTGGTCATTCAGTGGGGTCATGAGTCTAGGATCACCTGCCATCCAGGAGTCAGGAGATCTCTGGCTGCCATCCGCCAGCGATTTTGGTGGCCCTCTATGGGTCAGGATGTCAGGCAGTTTGTATTGGCTTGCTCCGTTTGTGCCCAAAACAAGGTCTCTAACCGTCCCTCCATTGGTCAACTTCAACCCCTGCCCATTCCCTCTCGTCCCTGGTCACACATTGCCTTAGATTTTGTCTCTGGCTTACCTCTTTCGAATGGTTGCACCGTTATTCTCACGGTGGTGGATCGCTTCTCTAAGGCGGTCCATTTTGTAACCCTACACCAACCTTCCCTCTGCCAAGGAGACAGCCCAACTGGTAATTGACCACGTCTTCCGTATCCATGGTCTTCCGGTGGACGTGGTCTCTGACAGGGGTCCCCAGTTTGTCTCCCGCTTCTGGCAAGAATTTTGTCAACAGATTGGGGCCTCTACAAGTCTGTCGTCAGGTTTTTCATCCTCAGACCAACGGTCAGTGTGAGCGAGCCAATCAGGATCTCGAGCGAGTTCTCCGCTGCCTGGCATTCCGCAATCCTGCCTCTTGGAGCCAGCAGCTCACTTGGATTGAGCATTCGCATAATACTCTTCCAGTAGCATCCACAGGTATGTCACCCTTTGAATGTTCTGTTGGTTACCTTCCTCCTTTGTTTCTCTCTCAGGAACCCAATGCTGCAGTTCCATCTGCCCTAGCCTTTGTTCGGAGATGTCGTAGTGTCTGGAGGAAGGCTAGGAAGGCCCTGGTCCAGGCCTCCAGACGGACCAAGGCAGCGGCTGATCGCCACCGGATTCCGGCACCCCGTTATGTCTGTGGTCAGAAGGTATGGCTGTCTACCAAGGACCTGCCTCTCCAGGCTGTCTCTCGCAAATTGGCACCCAGGTTCATTGGCCTATACCAGATCACAAAGATCCTTAATCCGGTTGCGGTACGGCTCAAGTTGCCATCCTCTCTTGGTCGGGTTCACCCTGTTTTCCATGTATCCAGGGTTAAGCCTGTTTTCAGGTCCTCCCTTAATACCAACATTTCATCCCCTGCCCCCCCCCCCCCTCGTCTAGTGGATGGTTCTCCTGCCTATTCTGTTAGGAGATTACTAGATGTTCGTCGTCGTGGCAGGGGTTTCCAATACCTGGTGGACTGGGAGGGCTACGGTCCGGAGGAGAGGAGTTGGGTTCCGGCTTGGGATATTCTGGATCGGTCGCTGATCGACAACTTCCGCCATAAACGTGGTAAGCCCCTCCCTTAAGTCGCCTGGTGGCGCTCCTTGGGGGAGGGGGTACTGTCACGATCTCAGTGGGGTCTGAGGCTTTGCTGTCCTGGAGCACATGCGTTTTGTTTTGGTGGCTCACCAGGTGTTTCACGATCACGTTATGTTTTCTCCGCCCCTCTTGTTATCCCTGTTAACGTATTCTCCCTCACCTGAACCCTGTTTTACGCTGATTATCTTCCCTTTATAATACCCTGGTGTCTGCTGTCTTGTGTCAGTCCGTAAGCATAGTTTGAAGCGCTAACCTTCGCCTTGCTTTCTGAGTTTTTTGACCCTGCTGTATTCATTTGATTTTTCCCTGTCTTGTCGGTCTGGTGTCCCTGTTTTGCCCTCTCAGTCTGCCTGATAACTCTTGGACTCTGGGTAGTTTGTCTGCCCTGTATCTCTCTCTTGCTGAGGCCAGCACCAACTAAGCAGCCGACTCGACTCACCTCTCTCTCGACTTAGACGCTGGACTACACTGTGGCCTCGTCACTTTCCCTCGCCGCTGTCTGGCTGATGCCGGTGAAGTCTTCCCGCTGGTCTTCCTGACGGAGTGCTGGCAGTTTCGTTATCCTACTGATTAATCCTCAGATCTAATAAACTCTTTATTCATTCATCCGCAATTGGATCCTGGTCTTGTTGAAATGTCATGTAATGTAATGTAATGTAACCTCTTTGTACGTAATGTTGATATTTTCTGTACTTTTATCTTTGTTACTTTTACCTAGTAGAAATTATAAGAAAAATAATATTAAACTAATCTTTTACAGTTTATGACACGACAGTGCAAAAGTCTTCTTTTTTTTATTTTCCCCCCATCCAAAATCCATATTTTGAGGGCCTCTGCCTTTTGTTCATGTTTGTTTTAACAATGTACAACTGCCAATGTAACATTCCATACATTTTAGAAAGTAAGCCTTATGTTTGTGATATTAAAAGCAGTGAACAATAAATGAGATACTAAATAAATTATTAAAATAATACCTCAACCAGAATTTTGTGTGTTGAATTTTGTATTTTAAGCAAAATAACAACACATACAAATCAACCACAGTAAAATAATGAAGAATAATTTCCACAATTTAACAGTTTTAATTGTTTAATTGTTTGTTTTGTACAGTAAAAACACACACACTTCACTCTTCAAGACCTCCATCGTCTGTACAGCAATCCCAGCTACAGTAGCCAGGGTGGTCATCTGAGGAGTAAAACCCCAAAAGCACCCCATGTTATCCATTTCCCTGGTATCCAGCCCCACAGTCTTTGTAAAGCTGGCTGTACTGTAGGCGACTGCACCTAGAGATGGTGTACGTCTTTCTGTACTTTTGATAATGTCTCTTTGAATATCTTCACTACACTTGTTCAGTATCAAAAAAAAAAAATTATGACAGCACATTAAGTCACAATAAGTCAAAAATCTGTCAAAAGTTTCATGTTAGGGGAATGTAAGAGAGTGAGATTACCTAGCCTAATTGTTATATCCACAAAAAACAAGAGGGGGGCAACCACACTTGTTGAACTCACTATCAAGCCAGCTGAAGTGTGACTCCTGTTGATAATGCTCCTGACTGACAATGTTGTTAAATCTCTGGCATGAACAATTACGTCACGTGGGTGCAAGTTTAATTGCATGACTGACATTACATTATCATTAATGTTAAACCAATTTACTTGTTGCTGAAGGTGCCTGGTCCACCACAGTTGTGCTTTGTTGTTTTGATGCATCTGATTGCTGGGCTGGGGACACAAAGAAGACATGAGCACAGCAAAACTGCTGATGATACTCAGCTCTATATTTCTTAGCGCCTCGGCGAAACATACCAATTTGAAAAACTAACGGAATGCATAGTTTATATAAAAAACTGGATGACGAGTAATTTCTTACTGCTAAATTCTGAAAAAACAGAGGTGTTAATTATAGGACCTAAAAGCTCTGCATGTAATAACCTAGAACGCTGTCTAAGACTTGATGGCTGCTCTGTCAATTCTTCGTCATCAGTTAGGAACCTAGGTGTGCTATTTGATAGTAATCTTTCCTTAGAAAGCCACGTTTCTAGTATTTGTAAAACTGGATTTTTTCTATCTCAAAAATATATCTAAATTACGACCTATGCTCTCAATGTCAAATGCAGAAATGTTAATCCAAGTGTTTATGACCTCAAGGTTAGATTATTGTAACGCTTAGTAAACAAACTCCAGTTAGTCCAAAATGCAGCAGCTAGAGTTCTTACTAGAACCAGGAAGTATGACCATATTAGCCCGGTCCTGTCAACACTGCACTGGCTCCCTATCAAACATCGTATAGATTTTTAAATCTTGCTTATTACTTATAAAGCCCTGAATAGTTTAGCACCTCAGTATTTGAACGAGCTCTTGTTACATTATAGTCCTCCACATCCGCTGCATTCTCAAAACTCTGGTAATTTGATAATACCTAGAATATCAAAGTCAACTGCGGGCGGCAGATCCTTTTTCTATTTAGTGCCTAAACTCTGGAATAACCTAAAAGAAAAAAAAAAAAAACTATGTCTGTGTACTGACGTTATGTTAATTCAACACAGAAAAGTACTGCATCATTCACCTATGACAGTCCCAAAGCAGACAAGGTGATGGTGCTCAGAAGTTCCAGTCGGCGTCCAGAGTTTAACTGCCTCTCCAAAGTGCTCTATTTGTTGAGGTGTTATGAGGATGGATAACACTTAATATACATTTGATCTGAAACAAAAAAAGTCAAACAATAGAATAGAAGAACAAAAAGTATTAAAAATGGATACGTACATGTTAATGTCACATGTAAAAAGACTTTGACTTTTGGGGTGGCAACATACATTTAAAATGTAAAGAGTGTTGCATCTTCCATGCTAATCCTATCCCTGCAAGTGAATGAAAAAATTAAATGTGAAAGAAACCTCCTCATATGACTTTTTCTCTCTCTGTGTCAGCCTCGTTGTAAATTAAAAACTATGGGGGGAAGGGCCTTTTCCTGTAATGCGCCTAAGTTATGGAATACATTACCTGCGTCTATCAGGGATGCTGCTTCTGTGAATTGTTTTTAAGAGACTTCTTAAGACACATCTTTTTACTCAAGCTTTTAATTTATAAATTGTGTATCTTTTGATACTGCAGTGTTTGTTTGATTGTTTGACTATTTTGTATGTATGTTGTAGCGCTTTGAGCATGTGAAAGGCGCATTATAAATACAATTTATTATTATTATTATTATTATTATCTTAACGTTATACAACGAACACTAGACACATACAAAACAATCGTGTCCTTTCATTATTCACTACGTTATTTTAACACAAGCCACCAAAACCAAAAAGCTACATCTATGCTAGCCTTCATGCAACATCACCTAACATTGGCGAGACATCAACATTGCTCGCGATATACAAGAAATGTATAAATCCATCGTGTTTATTAATCCTTTTGTGCATAATTTCATGCAAGCCCTGTGCGTTTTGCTTACACTGCACATTAAAACAGCGTCAGTTCGCCATTTTAGCAATGCTGAGATAAAATTACCTGAGTTAAAGTTTGAAGAACTCACGGCAACGCCATCTTTATTAATTCAAGTGGAGGTGACGCATTTCCTGTTCAAGACTGGAGCTCCACTCGCCCATGGTCTCCAGGAAATTTAGCTTTCGCTATAAATGTAGCCTAGTAGCTGAATAACATGCAGATATATGTTTAACTGATGAAAAATGATGAAAATAAACAATGACTGCGACAATATATGGTTTTATCTCTGCTCTTCAAGCCATCTCACATATTTTTATAAGAATAAAGTTTAAAATGCAATCCTAATTGATATAGCCTTTACTGAATAAAGTTGTTATTTTTGTTTTCTTTGTGTACAAAAAGTATTCCCGTCACTTCATAACTTTACGGTTGAATCACTGATGTCAGATGGACCATTCTGACGATGCTTTTCATACTTTTCTGGACCTTGACACTGTAATTTACTTGGCAGTCTGTGGGACCATCACAAGCCTCCCTGTTTTCATCCAAAATATCTTAAATTGTGTTCTGAAGACGAACGAAGCTTTTACAGGTTTGGAATGACATGGGGGTAAGTGATTAATGACAGTTTTCATTTTGGGGTGGAGTATCCCTTTTTAACAAAAGAATAACAAGAAAAAATATTAATAACTGAATCACACAAAACTTGCACCTGTTCATAATGTGCATTATTAATCTGTGTGTATGAGTGTGTGAGGGAGAGAGAGAGAGAGGTGATTTGCGTGAGTGTGATTTATTAATATTTGTAAAGGGGTGAGTGAGTGAATGTGTGTGCACGTGTATGTGTGCATGGTTGTGCTTGCAAGGTTTTTTTGTTTGTTTGTTTGTTTGTTTTGTGTATGCATGGTTGGATTCGCAGCTGTATGATTTTTTTTTTCTTTTATGCATCCCCATAAATTATCCATAGGCTTTTCTCTCAAAGAGTAACACTGAAGACCAATTATTAGACAACGTACTGTACACAAGCTATTGCCAATAAAAGTTTCCTTAACAGTATAAACAGTGAATAACCATTTACAATGCATTCCACTTGCAAATAAAAAAAAAAAAAAAAGAAAAAAAATTTTTTTGATGCTGCTCACAAACTGTATTTTAATGCAGCCAAAGTCTCAATAAAACTGTTTTCACTGGTATATTTTTTTCTGTTTCTGTTGCAAGACAACGAGATGAATATGAAATAGAGACTGAAAGCGGCCCATTAAGACTACATAGCCTAACCAGCTCTCCGTTAGATGTTAATCTGCACAAAAATCCTGATTCAAAATCATGACATCGTCTAATGAAATCAAATACACATAAGATAAAGACAATGACCGTGCTGTGATGTCAGCTATATTTGCATGTAAAATAGAGCTAGAAGTGACAGAATATCTTGATTAACCTAAGCGCTGCTCCTCATCCCCTCTCTGAACAGAGCAGATGCAAAGAGAGGTGTGCACGCGCTGGGAAAGAGAGACCTCACGCTTGTGCGGCAATATAGCGTACGGTCCGGTCCAAAAAAAAGGCTACCAACTTGTCGCGGGAACTCACTATACAATTGCCAGTAGCCACTGAGTTTACCACTGATAGGCCGGCGGTGCATCAATATACACACTCACCTCACGCAGCGAAAGGGAGAAGGGTATAACTGCAGCCTGGAGATCTCCAAATGGGGGCGGGAACTCCAAAACGGGGTGGGAGCTCCAAAATAGGGCGTGGCTTCCTCCCATTGACAGACAGGCACATGACACGCAAGCGCAATTTTTTCCCCCCAATCAACTTAAGTGCAACGCCGCCCCATAACTGATTCTAAAGATTTTATTGGTTGTGTCAATTAAAGTGTTGTTTCCTACACTATGCGATATGAGATCATTCCATAACTCCCCAACTGGACCTCGCCGGACAATGGCACCTTTTTAGTTACACCCAGCGTCACTACCCCTTTCTACCCTGCAAATTTCGAGCCCCAGGATGCCCCCGTTGCTGAGAAAAAAAGCGTTAGAGCTGCGCTGGGACGGCTCGCAGGAGACCTCGTGGGTGATTCACGTTTATATCATTAAGCAGAGGTTCAAACTCCAGTCCAAACATCACTGGCCACAAGCTTTGGGGTTGCTCTTACAGAGAATATTTATTTATATAGCATATTTTATTTTATGAAAATAAAATGAACTAGAAACAATGTTTAATTTATAAAATTTTATTTTGAAATGTAAGTCAATAATTGGCTGGAGCCAGAGCCAATGGTGAAAGTCTATTGCGCGAGGAGACCCCACCCCATTTTGGAGGTTCTGCCCAATTTTGGAGTTCACGCCCCATTTTGGAGATCTCCGGCCTGCAGTTATATCTACTTGGAGAAAGGTGGGTCAATCCCACCTTTCCAGTAAATACGACTTGTGATTGGACTGTATGTCAGCCGACAGCAAAGCATTGGCCAAGAGCAGAAGGCCCTCCCTCCAGGCTTTTTTTTTAAGTTGCGAGGTTGTGAAGCTTCATTTTCTATGGAATTACATTTGGTTCAATAAAAATGAACGTAACTTTATAAAACTGAACGTAACTTTTTCAGAAACGATAAAAAATATGCCATTACAAAAGAAGAAAAACACAATGAAAATGAAAAAAATGAACTCAGTCACACAAATTTAACAGGCTCTTCAAATATGCATCATTCTTTGTTAATGTTTTTCAAAGATTCGTTTTCGCTAATCGTGGATTCTGAATGCATTGCCACAGATTTCGCTTATGATTCGCAGCTTTTCGTTTGGTGTTTTGACACAAACCTCTCATGGGGGCGGGCTTAACAGTGATCTACTTGGATAGTGAGCTTTTGATGGACAGGTGCTCTCTGACCGGGAAGTACAGACGTCACTCGGTGGCGCGCATATTGGAAAGCTCTCGCGGTGATTAAATCTGTACTTTTTCACAGACAAAGTGAAAGAAATTTATTTTAAGCTCATACACAGGTTCTACCCTGTAAAGAAGTTTATACAAAGATTTAAATCTGACATTGATTTTACAAGCTCTTTTAGTTCGAGTTCTGAAGAATCTATACACTTATTTTGGTCATGTCACTACACTCAGAAACTTTGGGATGATATTGGTGTGTTCGTCAAGTAAGATTTTGCCAGGCTTCTCAGTACATATAAAAAACATTATATTTGGGTATTATGACTCTGACCCCACAAACGAAAATATCAGTTTTGTTATTAATTTACATTTTTTCCTAAACAAATTTCACATTCACAAATGCAAATTCTCCAACTGTAAACCTGTCTTCTCTGTTTTCCTAAAAGAAATGGAAAACAATTTGAATGTAATCTCAGTATCTACTAATAAGAAAGCTATAAGGACTGTTAGAATTTGCTCTGCCTTTGATCTCCTTGTGTAATTTTGTTTAGATTTTGGCCCTCTTTGTCTTTAGTTCTATTTTATTCTTTATTGTTTTTTTTTTGTTTGTTTTTTTGTGGTTGATATTATGTGATGTATGTTTTTGTATGTACTTTTGTATGTTTTTGTTCTCTGCATTAATAAAAAAAGAAAAAGAAAAAAAAAAGCTCTCGGTGATTTGTATGCAATACGTCGTGCCTTGTATTACTAAATATGTAAATAATATTTGACCTTCAATCGTCTCAGTCTGTAAAGATGAGCTCTCAGGAGAGACACGGAGAGGCATCATCTGTGCAGCAGTTCGTTGCGGGTTATTATTGTCATTCAGTAACACAAGCTTACTTCAAGCTGCCTTGAAGGACAAGAGCTCATCTTTACAGACTGAGACGATCGAAGGCCAAATATTATTTACATATTTAGTAATACAAATCACCGCAAGAGCTTTACGATATGTGCGCCACTGAGTGGCGTCTGTACTTCCCGGTCAGAGAGCACCTGTCCATCAAAAGCTCACTATCCAATCAGAGTAGATCACTGTTAAGCCCGCCCCCACGAGAGGTTTGTGTCAAAACACCAAATGAAAAGCTGCGAAGCGTAAGCAAAATCTGTGACAATGCATTCAGAATCCACGATTAGCGAAAACGAATCTTTGAAAAACATTAACAAAGAATGAAGCATATTTGAAGAGCCTGTTAAATATGTGCAACAGAGTTAATTTTTTTTTATTTTCATTGTTTTTCTTCTTTTGTAATGACATATTTTTGATAGTTTCTGAAAAAGTTACGTTCAGTTTTATAAAGTTACTTTCAGTTTTATAAAGTTTCGTTCATTTTTATAGAAGCAAATGTAATTCCATAATTTTCGCTAAGTCTGAGTTTCAGAGTTTCAGAGCAGAGCTGCGTGACAACACTGCCACTAATCACGTGAGTCGCAAGCTCGCAACTGTGTGGGCGTATCTCCGCAAAGTGGGTGTTGTAAACTCGGCTCTGAAAAAATAGTCTGCAATAGGAGTGCA